>NW_006920410.1:3254829-3478048 GCF_000344685.1 Gloeophyllum trabeum ATCC 11539 | reverse complement strand
GAACCCATTGCACCTGCAGCAGCGTTGTCGCCACTTCAAAGGGGCTGACTACAATTGCGGAGGCATACTCGATGACTCCCCAGGCTGTGAGTGCTTTCAGTACATCGATCCAGTTAGCTCGTGATTGTTCGGAAGCAACTTGGGAGAGGGCAATGTCCAGTGACGGAGCTGCCCAGCTGTATCCGGAGGAGGTAGAGTTTTCTTCTTCTATCAACATCTCGCCCAGTCCTTTCCAATCCGTCAAAGACGAGGAAAGGTCGCGACGCAATAGTGAGCTAGCTTGGGATGAGAGAGCTTCCATGACAAATCAGGTTCGGTGCTCTTGAGTTCGTGGTTATGTATTGAGTGTCAGGACATCTCAAAGTCTATGCCAGTGGTACCAATGTCCAGGGTGCCGTAGCCAGAGCAAGACGGGCAAGCCGAGAGTACTTAGCCTTGCTGATCATACATACTATCATTGGGGGGGTTCTGTAAAAACTTGACAATATGACCGGCCAAGGGCTACCTTCTTCATCATTCCCTGTTATTTCACTCAGGCATCATAGTATACCTTCCTAAGTACCATCTGCAAAAAGAATGATCTCGATTCACTATGTACAGAGTAATACAGAGAGATGCCGCACACAGACGGCACTTGCGGGGAGTAATGTAAAAACGTCACGCGCGGGTAACACTATCCGATCCGCGCGCGTCTGTCACGCATCTGTCACGCCCTTGGGCCCTTGGAGTTCTGTAAAATCTACCATACGAGCACTTCACAAGCCTGCAGCTATTATCGGGTGGGCGCAGGAGGTTTACACATACAAGAAACACCTCCTCTAGGCAAGCCGATATATGCCGGGGCCGTGTAGGCTGGCAGATCTACCCATCAAGTGGCCATCAGACCTGTTCCAGTGGGCATTTTGGACGGTGTTCAACCTCCCATACGACAAGGGGCCAACTTGAGGCAATTTTGACTTCACAGACCATCTGTATGGTATACAATGCATATACGTACCAACCCGCTAAGCTCCCTGTAGCATACTTCTCGAGATTTCGGAGTTCTGTAAAAAATCTAACTTTTACAGAACCCCCCCAATGATAGTAATGGCGGCCGTATATGGTTCATACAAAGTAGGAGGCGATGTAATCTGTGTAAGTCCTCAGTTTGAAGGAATACAGAATCTTTACCCAGCATCCATGTGACCGTCCGCGCAAAGTATTATGGTGTGAAAACCTCTTCAGCATACCCGGGTTGAAAACTGTCAACGCTTGTCCTGCGGTGTGTGGAAGCTGCCCCTCCCAAGCATTCTTGCTCTTTGGCATAACACCAGGTTACTAACGGTACGTGCCTTCATCAAGTTATGGGGGCTTCGTCATTTCCTGCTAGTCAGGCATCGACATATCTTATTGTCAGTTGTCTGAAATTGAATGCTGAGCAGGTATTAGGCATAACCTCCATCTTATTGGCAACAGGTAGAACACATGATGTCTTCCTGTGCTGATCTCATTCACATGTACTCTGAGAATATTGAGTCAAGGACATCTGACATAGCAGCGAGCCCTGTCCAAGGTATGGGGGTGCTACCAAGATGCAGGACTACTGTGTACGAGCATGCAGAATCCTAGTTGTCTGTGTGGGTCCATTTGTGAGTAAAGGGCACCCACAATCACACCCCTCTGAGTCTCTGACCCCATAGATGTTCTACTAAAATAATGTCCCCAGCCAGTGCACCGAGTAATGGGGTGGTTGTCTCTCATAGGTCTCAGCACATGCAGACATATGTAGGTGACTTAGGCCTCTATCATTCCAATAATACAGTCTCCCTGATGGTTCCAGACGACACCCAGTCGACCATCTCTGGACACTGTAAGCAAGATGGATTGGAATGTTGCAGTCCAGACTCGGTGTATCTCCTCGCCACTCCACTCGTCTAACATCGACCGCTATGCTATGCTTAGCATTACTTACCAGTAAGTGGTGCACAAGAAGAGCTGGTTAAGGCACGTACTATCTGTTATAGAGGTGCCACCTTGGGGACCCAAAGCTGCGAAGATCTCCTCAGGAAGCTCAGTCATGATGCAGCTTGTGCTTGTCCTGTGCTATCCCTGGTATGTCATAGATCAGTGCTCTGGCAACGTCAGGACAAACACGAGAACAAAATAATGAATGGGAACAAAGATCGATCAGATGGAAGACTGTTCCCAGGTGATGAGACGAGCGCGGAAGAAGGGGTAAGTTCGGAGTGCTTCCGCTTGCTTTCAGCAGACGTCGCGACCCTCGTTAACAATGACATGGGTACGAAGCTTGTACCTCGCGTTATGAGAGTTTGGCAGGCAGAACGGCCAAAGACTCCTCGCGTGCAACCGAGAAACCCGTCCTAACACCTAACACCGCTTGCAGCTGTCTATGCAGCACGATTGAAACCTACGGAATGCATCCTTGTTTAGCTCGGCCCTGCCACAAGTTTCCGCCACAGACTCCGGGGCCGCAGCCAATAGGATGGAGCCTAACACCAGCAAGCGTCGCAATGTCTCCTGAGAGATGCGTAATCCGGCTATGCCAGACCAATAGCGAAAGTAGAGCTATCCCGAATTCCCAACTCTTCCGCGCAGTCCCATTTACCAGCGCCCACCAGCGCCCCCTTTATCTGCTCCACGCCCGGGTTCACATAATCGAGCTGTTCTTGTCGAGTTCTTGATACAGGGTCATGGTTCGCGTTTGTCGAGATATCAACGGTAAATGGTTCGTGCTTGCTTCGACGTGAACGTGTCTGCGCTGAGTCCGGGAGAGACGATCCGAAATGGAATGTCGACATCTCGGGAATATTGATCTCGCCGGGGCATACCTGGAAAGTCCTGGACCATGCCATTTCCGAGCAAGCAGGGAGGTTGGTCACTGGGTCGCGGATGAGGATAAACGCTTCTATCAGATGCATTAGGGAATCAGCTGTCCTGGTGGGTCGCGAGGACGCTGGCCAGGACTGCATATGCTTAACCTGGCCTCATGCAGGAAGCTGGCTAACGTTCATATCAGCTCGCGCGTCTCGACCGATATGCCCGAGCCCGAGAGCGACACGGAGAGCGCTGCGAAGCCACGCCCGTCAGCGGCGACTGCAGCGTTGGCGAGGGCGCTGCAGCGGAAACGAGCAGCCACAGCGCCGGGGAACGCCACCGGCCGGCAATGGCCCGGGAGACCGGAGTGCCTTATGTAAGAGCGTCTCAAAGAGTTTTGCAGGGGAGCCAAAGCCCGTCTCCTTTGAACCGTCCGCTTCCCACTGCCCTTGCCAGTTTCTGCGTTGTTCTTTCATCCACCAGCAATTTTCTAAGGCTAAAGGCGAGGGGGTCTTTGACCCGTTTCCCTCTCGCTCGCCCGGCTCGTCGACTCGTTCTACAGACAACCTGCTGGTATAACGTGTCTGCCGTCATGATATCCATACAATAAACACGACCACGCAGCTCCACTTATTTCACGACTACGCGCATATACCTGTACCAACCGACCTTACAAATCATCGCAGACATACTCGCTAATACGTCGTCCACAACGAAGCTCGCTGCTATGGCCGCCCAAGACTCCGCAGACACCGCTCAGACGGGGGAGGGAGAGGGTACCGACGGCTCCGATAAACCACCGCATGGGGACAGTAGTAACCAACGTCTTTCTATCAAGAACTTAACAGCCCACAACGCTGCCTCCAAGGTCAGCAACAGTGCTTCCAGGCCGACCGCACCTCAAGCGCCCTCGCCAGCGCCTCAGACGAAGGCCGCAGGTAGCTCGATGAATGGAGTTCCGAAGGTCAGCAGTGGCCCTCACCGCTCTATCCCACTGCCTCCGCCAGATGCGCTTGCGCATGAGAAGCAGCCAGGCCTGACTAGGGAGTCGCTCCAGCAATTACAGTTGCATCAAAAACGAGAGTCAAGCTCGACTCCTAGCTCAGCCAGCCCAACAACACTGTCGCCAACCGTGTCTGACAGCGAGGGCTGGAGCGTTCCCTCGAGTCGAGCCCCTAGTCGGCCTGGTAGCAGGGCTCCTAGTTTCTCTAGCGGTAAGGCTGGCGGCAAGGTGGAGTCTTCGACGCCGACCCCCAAGAAGGAGCACAAAGATCCGATACAACCGTCGACCGCTCCCGCGTCGAAGGCTCCGTCGAGAGCTCCATCTAGAGCTGCATCTGTAGCATCCGATGGCGGGGAGAAGAAGTCCTTGAGCCTGAAGGAATTCATGTCCGGCGTGGGCCCAAAGCTAGCTCGAAGGTCGTCGCAGCGTTCCAACGCTAGCAGCAGGAAGTCTGATTCTGACGCCAAGTCTGTTGGCGAGAGTACGGCTAGCCTGCTGAAGAAATATGGCGTCTGTGAGAGAGTAGCTATCGGGAAAGGAGCAACTTCCGTCGTCCGCCTTGCTCACAAGTGGGACCGGAGCGAAGAGAAACTCTATGCTGTTAAGGTGAGGCACCTTTTCGACTGCCCATAAGGTGGTAGAAATTTACAAAGATTTATCCAGGAGTTCCGCAAGAGACGAAAGAACGAAACAGAGAAGGAGTACGTCAAGAAGCTCACCGCAGAGTTCTGCATCTCCTCGACGTTGCATCATGTCAACATCGTTGAGACCGTGGATCTTGTACAAGATGAGAATCAGCGTTGGTGTGAAGTGATGGAATTTTGCCCTGGAGGAGATCTTTACGCTGCCATCAAGAGAGGAGGAATGTCGCCGAGTGAGGTCGAGTGCTGCTTCAAGCAGATCTTATGTGGCGTCGAATATCTGCATAGTCAAGGTGTTGCTCATCGCGATATCAAGCCGGAAAACCTTTTCTTCGATACCAAGGGTCATCTGAAGGTACGGTTGCGACTATACCTGGTGAAACTATTCCTGACCCCCATCGTTAAGATCGGTGACTACGGCGCTTCGACTGTTTACCGACTACCATGGGAGACGTCGATCCATATGTCGACCGGCCTTTGCGGTAGTGAGCCGTACATCGCCCCTGAGCAGTTCTTGGGCAAACGTAAGCATGACATGCCTTTGTCCTGGGTGGTCACCTAATTGCCTATCGCTATGCCACATAGCTTACGACGCTCGACTCGTCGATATCTGGGCGTGCGGCATTGTCTATTACTGCCTGCACTTCCAAGAGTTGCCGTGGCCCTCGGCCCAGCTCTCCAATCCTTTATACGCTGCGTATGCTGCAGCCTGCGCTTCGTCCAACCCAGCGCAGTCAGCCTGTCCTCCAACGATCAACAACCTGTCGCCCCGGGCGTGCCGACCTGTCATCCGGAAGATGCTAGAACCCGATCCCAAACATAGGTCCAGCATCGAGGAGGTCATCGCGCACCAGTGGGTGCAGAGCATCGAGGTCTGCCATACGATGGCAAAGCCGAATCATGTGCACGTCTACGCACAGCAGCAAGCCCAGGCACAAGTGCAGCTGCTCAGCTGATGACAACGATCTCTGTCCTTCATCACATTTCCACCTGTATCGATTGGGCTGTTTCTCCTATTGTTATGAGCTGTCTCCTTCTTGTACACGCATCCCTCGCCGTAATTCCACGCAGAACATTTTTGCCATGATCTCTTGACGTTGAGGATACCGGGGTTCCTTCTCTGTTGCTCTGCCCTCTGTTAACGCTTTACATTGTCTCTGTGTCCCTTACACTGTAATTTGACCTTAGCTTTAGGGCTTCTTGGTAGAGAAGCGGCTGTTATTACTACTGCAATCAATAACCAACTTGCGGCTACTGTACATATTATAATCAGTGTGACTTCAATCCTTCAGTACCTTGTCTTACCCTCCTTCATCTGCCTTTGGTTGAGCTCGCGACGCGATCGGAAGTGCGTACAACAGAGGCAAACAGTCCGAGTGCCTGACCCCATCATTACAACTGCCATAGTGGCAACTATCGCTCGAGCTTTCGTTCCTCATGTCGCAAAACTTGGATGTACGTGCTTGCTCGATATGTTATAGCGCGTTGTTAAGAGGCTATCCAGAGAGCTATCGAGATAGTGCAGCGTGCTATAGAGGAGGACACAAGACAGAACTATGCGGAGGCATACAAGCAATACAACAATGCTCTTGACTATTTCATGCTGGCTTTGAAATGTACGTGCGTGCGTTGCTCTTCAACCAAGGGGCGTTTATTGATGAGATATTACAGATGAGAAGAACCCTTCCTCGAAGACGCTGATACGAACAAAGTGTGAGGAGTACCTTGCGCGGGCGGAGACATTGAAGAAGCATCTGGAGGAGGTGGAGACGAAGAAAGCTAAACGAGCGGTTGGAGCAAATGGAGTTAGCAACGGAAAGAAGTGAGTGGCCTTACACTTTGCCGACTGTATCCCTCATGCTAGTTGGCAGGAAGGAGGGAGATGAGGAGGACGGCGATCCCGAGGTCAAGAAACTGCGCGCGGGCCTTACAAGTGCGATCTTGATGGAGAAGCCGAACGTCAAGTGGGACGATGTTGCTGGGTTGGAGGGCGCGAAGGCAGCCCTGAAGGAAGCCGTGATCCTGCCTATCAAGTTCCCCCATCTGTTCACGGGCAAGCGTACACCATGGAAGGGTATCTTGCTGTACGGGCCACCGGGTACCGGAAAGTCGTACCTCGCAAAGGCTGTCGCGACGGAGGCCAACAGTACATTCTTCAGTGTCAGTTCTAGTGACCTTGTCAGTAAGTGGCAGGGTGATTCCGAAAGGTATCGTTCAAGTGGATGTAATGGGTTATTATCAGGTGTAATGACCATTGATGTCATAGATTGGTTCGACAACTTTTCGAGATGGCACGAGAATCCAAACCCTCGATCATTTTCATTGATGAAATCGACTCCCTGGCTGGCACGAGAAATGAGGGGCAGTCGGAAGGGTCAAGACGTATAATGACAGAGTTCCTGGTACAGATGAACGGCGTAGGTCACGACGATACGGGAGTGTTGGTCCTGGGCGCTACAAACATACCCTGGCATCTGGATAATGCCATCAAACGACGGTATGCACCTGCTTCTTCTTTAGTCGTGTGCGCGTCTTCTGAGCGTGAAAGTGTCTAGCTTTGAAAAGCGGATCTATATACCTCTGCCTGGGCCTGAAGCTCGCAAACGAATGTTTGAGCTCCATGTTGGGTCGACACCATGCGAGCTAACACAGAAGGATTACCGATTCCTTGCCGATAGGACAGATGGGTAGGTCTTATGCGATTCCCTCAGTCGCACCTGCTCAATCACGACCAGTTATTCTGGATCGGATATTTCCATCGTGGTTCGCGATGCCCTGATGCAACCCGTGCGGAAAGTCCTTTCAGCGACACACTTCAAGAAGGTGGAGACCGAGAGCGGAATCAAGTGGACGCCATGCTCGCCCGGGGACCCGGAAGCCGAGGAGAAGTCGTGGTCGGACTTGTCCGGCGACGAGCTGCTCGAGCCGCCGCTGAAGCTCTCGGACTTTCTGAAGTCGCTGGACAGCGTCAAGCCGAGTGTGACGGAGGCGGACATCAAGCGGCACGATGATTGGACAAAGGAGTCGGGTGCGTTCTGACGTGTTCTGGCCTGGTTTCTGCTCGTGGTTAGCTGATTTACGTGCTGAAAGGTGATTCGGGGGCATGACATATGTATCGTAAATATTGGCTATCGCTATTCGCATGTACGACTGTATTGTTTCGACTTGTAGAAGACATTGACCACAGTAATCATCGGTTCATACATGGGCTTGGGCTTCACCCAAGTCAGACACGGCCTACTCACACCGAAGATAAGACCACGAAACCTGCTGCGTAATCTCTTGCTGGTGTAATGCTTATTCTTCTTTGTCCTGGTGCAGTTTCGACAGGGCTGGGGCCAACAGACTGACGTTCTCTGTGCGCTGCCGCAGCCTTGTCGTCCGATACTGACCAGCCTACAGGGCCAAACATCAACGGAACTCTTTCTGGCTGCCCATGCGGCATAGCTGAGATCCGGGTGTCCATACTTGCGTAGAGCCGACGGCGACACGAACGGGCCCTATCGCAATGCATGGAGATCACGCCTGGGCTTTTCCTGATGTGCTGTCCTGTCGATCCTGGCCACGGTGAGTTCTTCTCGTCTACGGCTTCTTGATGAATGACCACCTCCTGGCCCCGGCAACCATCGAGAGCCGATCGTGCCCGGCTATGGAATAAACCGAAAATCGGGGCCTGTCGGGCGCCATTCATTGGGCTACCCAAGTGACCATATGAAATGGATCCACGCTTCCGCACGTGCAGGGCAATATGGGCCCGGAGCTTGCTCTCGCAGAACTCAATTCAGGGCGCGTTCGGTGTTACGGGAGGTGCGCAGTCCTTCTCCCCTCAAAGAAGTTGAGCAACCGCCGGATAGATTCGATATAATGCATTGGGAGCAAGCTCCGGCAATCGCTAGCTATAGCAGAGGGTATAATGAGGACCTTTGATTGATTGACAGTGAGTACCATTGGCAGATGCTATGTCCTTCTGTGGGGAAGACTTACGGGGGACATTACCACGCAGCTTGCTTCAGCGACTGGTGCGCCTTCCTCTGCATGCAAATGCACCGGAGGCGGTAATTAGCAGACGTGCGGATTCGTCACCGTGAGCACGCCATCGCCCCAGACCAGCGTACAAGGCGGGGAGCTCCGATCCTGAAACTTTCCAAACCGAAAATGTGCTTTCATCTGACCTGCTGCAGATGGTTGAGCGCTGGAACCCGAAAGCCACTTTACCCCGGGCTCATGATCCATTCCCGCGTCAGTCGTTGTCGCTGTCACGACGTGTCCATCACCAGTGCTTTGGCTGCATGACTAGTACTGCCGCTCTTCTGCTGAGTACCCTAGCGTTTCAGTCCTGAAACGAACTTCCAGGGCTTTGAAGTGTGGAACAGACTGGGGTACCGATCCTAGCGCCAGCTTTGCCTGGACCTTTCAAGCAACCAAATTCTCGTTACCGCGGACACCCCGTCTCAGACCAAAATGAACGCACGTGAGTGGCATGTCAATACCCGCCGACATATCTTTGATCGCTCATCGCTGCGGCTTACGGTCGTCAAAAAGGCGGTAATGAATTCAATTGAAGTTAAGTGGGTACTATCGTCGGTATTGCGCGGCGATCCTATGTGATAACGTTATCCTCGACAGTTCTCGGGGAGGTGAATCTGCTTGCTATGTATTAATAACAGCGCTTGCCATGTAGATGAATGAATGGCACGTCCGGTTTCGCGCGTCCGATGGCCGAAGGTGAGCGTTGCTGCCATCACACGGGCTGCGGGCCGTCCATCCTGAATTGATTGACAGGAAAGTCGGGTTTCCCTTTCGCTCATCACTCGATCCATCGCAGACATTTCCGCCGTTCTCGGTGTGCAATATTCGCGCCGGGCAAGGGTGGCAGCGCGGTTGCGATGGCTGGACCCAGCGACGCCCGCGCTGTGTGGGCCGGTTTGTCCGTTGTCCGAGTCGAGGACCGGACGGTCCCCCAGCGCGGGCGGGCGGGCGGGCGTCCGACTTGCATGCGCAGCCCAGATTCGCGCCCGTGCTGCTCGAAGCCTCCGGCCCTGACGGCAGGCGGTGTGATTCTGCAGCTACCACGCCCCTCGTGTCGCCGGTGTCTTCTTGGTCAGTGGCAGATTGCAACCCCGCTCGGACATAAGCCCCCCATCGCCGTCGCAGCCAGCCGGGGCTGGGCTGGGCCTACCGTGGCCAGGCAAGATGAAGAACTCTGATATGCAGCCCCGATAGCATGAGAACGCGGAAGCGGGGTGCTCGTCGTTTACAAATACCTCTCGAGCGAGACGGGGCAGGTGCTGGTGGTTCCTTTCCGCGCACTAGTGAGTACATAGTAAGTACTCGGAGTCGTCTGGACTCGGTGCCATTTGCTGGCAGTGCAAGTGCTACCCCGCGCGGGGGGACCCGGGGGTAATACGCTCGAGGCTAGTAGCAGTAGGGACGCGCAGCGTGTTGTGGGTGCGTGTGTTATGTCAGGGGTGCGGCGGAGCCCTCCTTCGCCCTCTGGTTCCCGCTGGCAGATGATCGATATTAATAACCGGCCGTCTGCGTGCGGGTAGGGCTATTGGCTCTCGGCGCACTGACTGCCTGCCGACTATTGGGTCGCTGCAGGAGAGGGGGGTTACAGTACCGAAAATAGATATGTGGCTGTGCCGACCACGTTGTCCGCAATGCAAGTCTCCGCACCGCAACTTCTGGGTTTCTGCCAATGTTGGGAGGTGCGCAGATCGCGCTGAGCGGGCAGCGGTTCTCTCTCGGCCGCGCGCGCGCGCGAACCTTGATAGAGCCCGCCCACTTGCCGCGGCAAATGGATGGGGAGATCGTCAGCTCTTGTCAGTTTGTTTGGGGCTACACAGACATGGCCATGGGCGAGTGTCTGGAGCTACACAGGAATAACGCTCCCGATCATGCAGGGCGGGCAACGACAAGCACGGATTCAGACGGAATGGGGGATCGTCAAGGGCTCCTGCAACTTTTCCTCGGGCTGGGCTTTGCGAATCTTGTACACGGGTAGAGGGAAGGGCGAGTCTAACACTCGGACCCCTCTTTGGGCGTGGAAGATGTCCGTCTGGACTCTAGAGGGGCCCTTGCAAAGGGACGGTGAATGGCCGGATGGATGGGATGAGGCCTAGCTGTGGGATTCCATGTACGCAACCAGCGGCAGACGTGCATCCTGCAGGACATGGCGAGGATCTGGCTCAATCTCGCTAGGCCTGGATGATCCCAGGGTGTCCCCTCCTTTGAGTTGTATCATGGTCGTTGCATGCTGTGAGTGGGGCACCGAGACGGGACGGATTTTGATACACCAATGGCTGTGATTTCTGCACGGCTACATCTCGCCCTGTATAGTACATACATGTCACGAGAGGCAGAGACGTCTACATGGGTACCCGCGTGACGAAGAAAACAGCAGAGACCCGCGACCGGCAGTGCAGTGTTCAGGCGAATGACGGAGTATTCGGGAGAACATACGCTCGCTGTCTACACAAACGAGGACGGGCGCCGCGCATTGTGAATCTACCGGCGCACGGGCGAGAGCGGGTTGATGGCTTGCGTTTCGGACTGCGAGGGATGTATGCGATTGCGATCGATGCTAGCTAGATCGCGGGAGCGATGGACGTTTGGGTTTGGGGCGAGGGTCGTGAGGATGGGTCTCTGAGTAGGAGGAGACAGGGATCTCACATTCGGAGTGAGTGAAGGCTAGGCTCGTCTGAGAGTTTAATGGACGGGAAGGAGTCGAGGTCCGATGACTCGCCGCGCTGTGATTGGCTGGCGCACGTCATTTGCGAGCTGACGTCAGGGGCAATCCAGAGCGTGGACGCCCTCTTTCTTCTCGCCGTCTGCTCCACCCGCTCTTTTCGACACAACGCCCAATCCATCGCGACATGGCTCCAGAGACCGTCCCCGACGGCTTCTTCTCCGCCGCTCCCGTCAACATCGCCAACACAAACGACGCAGACGGCTTCGCCCAGGCCATCGCTGCCCGCTTCGGCGCGCCCTCGGCCAACCAGCTCACCGCCCGCCTCGACTCCCCCGCCTTGTCGGCAACGACCACCAGCCCAGACATGTCGATCAGCCCTCCCCCGGTCCGTACGTCGCCCCCGGCTGCAGCGCCCTCTCCGCCCTCGACAGCCCCCCTCCCGCCCGCCGCCTTCACCGCCCTCCACCCCAACGACCTCGCCCCCATCACGGCCGACCCCGACACCCTCATCCTCGACATCCGCCCCCACGCCGCCTACACCCAGGCCCGCCTCCGCTCCGCCCTCTCCCTCTCCGTCCCCTCCACCCTCCTCAAGCGGCCCCTCTTCTCCCTCGCCCGCCTCACCGCCATGCTCCCCTCCGCCTCCGCCCGCCGCAACTTTCGCAAGTGGAAGGACAAGCGCCGCGTCGTCGTCTACGACCTTGACTCTCCCGCCGTCCGCGAGGGCAGCAACCTCCTCGGCCTCATGCGCAAGTTTGCCAACGAGGGCATGGCCCCTGCCGACGTCTGCTGGGTCGCCGGCGGCTTCCAGGCGCTCTGGCGCGAGAACCGGGATCTCATCGACCAATCCCCGCTCGCGGACGAGCACGACGAGGACGAGGACGAGGACGACGACGACGACGCCGTGCTCACGCAGCCCACCCCGCCGACGCTCAGCGCGGGGCTCGGCGGCCCCGGCATGAAGCTCGCCCTCCCCGGCGCCAGGAGCAGCGCCTCCAGCCAGAGCATGCCCGTCCTCCGCACCAAGCACCTCCCCATGTCCGCCTTCACGCTCTCCACCACGACGTCCTCGCGCTCGCCGCGCCCCACGCTCGCCGCCACCTCGCCGCCCGCCTCTGCCCACTCGTCCGCCCTCGCGCGCAGGCCCGCGGGCACCCAGCCGTACAACCCCTTCTTTGACACCATCCGCCAGAACATCGAGCTCTCGCACGGGATCACCGAGCGCATCCCCCTCGTCCTCCCCAGGTCGGTGCGGAAGCGCGTGCGCAGGGGCGATCTGGCCGTGCGCATCGCCGAGGGCGTGGGCTGGGAGTGGCTCGAGGCGATTGCCTGGAGAGCGAAGAGCGGGGGCACCCCCTCGAGCCTCAGCAGCGACGAGGACGAAAAGATGCAGCTGCACGGCGCAGGGAAGAGCGAGGAGGACCGCGAGCGCGAAAAGTGGACCGCCAGCCGCGAGGGCAGCCGCGGGCTCGGGCACACCGACAGCGACAGCGACGACGACGCCGACGCCGCCGCGGCGGGCGGCGCGAGCGACCGCACGGAGCTCAGCGACGAGGACTCGCCAAAGCCGGATCCGAAGCGGGCGTCCCCCGCCGCGTCGCACCCGTCCACCACCTCCGCCTCCACGCAGTCGTCCACCCCCCACTCCAAGGCCAAGAAGCAGGGCAGGGGCAAGTACCACCTCCCGAAGCCGACGCTCGCGGACGTGGACGAGGGCACGGAGGAGCTCGCGATGCAGTTCTACAAGATCGAGCTGGCCGAGCAGAGGCGCCTCATGGGCGTGATGGAGCACCACTCGCGCGAGGGCGCGTTCGCCGACGTCAGCCACGCCAGCGGCGTCCTCACGCCCGGGAGCGAAGGGCATCACAGCCCGCTCGGCGTCGAGGGGCGCAAGGGCATCGGAGGAGCGGACGACGGGGAGGTCGTCAAGGAACGCGACTTTGCGGGGGGCTTGATTAGCAGCCAGGAGGTGCGCAAGCGGTATACGGAGGGGCGCAATCGCGCGGGGAGCGTCGAGGGGAGCACGGGCAGCGGCGCGACGAGCCTGAGCGCGACGAGCGGGACCGGGAGCGGGAGCGGCGGCGCGGTGCCGCCGAGCAGCGGCGAGAGCAGCTTGGTCGGGAGCGCGAGCGCGAGCGTGCGCGATTTGGGGGTGAGCGTGGGCGGCAGCACGACCGCGGTGAGCAGCGGCGAGGAGGGGGGGAAGGGCGGCGTCGTCCCGCAGGATCTCGCGAGCGTGGAGTGGCGCGTGGGGCTGTCGAGCAGTGTCGCCGGGAGCGAGGCGGGGAGCGTGGGGAGCGGGAAGGGGCGGAAGGGGAAGAAGAAGAATGTGTTTCCGTTTAGTATTACGGCTGGCGTGGAGAAGGGGGCGAAGAATCGGTGAGTGGGTTTGCTTTTGGTTTTGGTGTGGTGTGGGGGCAGAGTGTGAGTCGCGAGACTGGGAGGGGGGCATTGGGATTCATACTCTGTCGTCGGTGGGTGCTTGCTCTGGGTAGGCGAGGGACACTAATCCGCCGGATTCGTCAGTCCTCGGCCTACCGAGAGCAAGCATCTTCCCCCCCCCCCCCTCTTCATCTTACCTTTCATTTTGGCCAAACAAGATAATTCGTCGACTAACATATCTACACCGCAGGTACCGCAACATCTGGCCTTTTGAGCACGCGCGCGTGAAGCTGCACTCGAAACCAAACTCTTTCAACCCCGCGTCCGTCGCGCGGTCTGTCTCGTCAGCGTCAAGTGCGCCCAGCGGGGCGTGCGTGGGTGGCGTAGGCTTGATCAGGGAGCCAAAGAGCCCGAGCTCGCCTGCGAGCACGAGTACACTGGACGATTATGTGAACGCGAGCTACGTGCAGCCCCTTGGGACGAGGAAGCGGTATATTGCTACGCAGGGCCCGCTCGAAGCTACCTTTGCCGATTTCTGGACGTGAGTCCCTCACACTCTCCACCCTCCCACTCACCCCAAGACTGATTCGGTTTTGCCCTGTGCAGGTTGTGCTGGGAGCAGAACGTGCACGTGATCGTGATGCTGACGAAGGAGGTGGAGGGGATGATGGAGAAGAGCGGCAAGTACTGGCGCGAGGGCCAGTTTGGCCCGCTGGTGCTGCGCGTGCTCGAGAGCTCGGGGACGCCGGAGGACGAGAATAAGGCGTTTGGGTTCTTTGGCGGCGCGAGCAATAAGCCGGGCGAGGGCGGGTTCTTTGGTGCGGCCAATCCCAGGGCGAACGAGGGCGAGTTCTTCCCGCCTATGAAGCCGGAGGAGGCCAAGGCGCAGAAGGAGGTGACGGGCCAGGGGGAGGGGAAGGCGAAGGTGACGATGGTCAAGAGGGTGTTTGAGCTCAGGAACGTCAAGTACCCCGACGCGGGCGCGCGCATCGTGACGCAGCTGCAGTACCTCGACTGGCCGGACATGAACGTGCCCGACGATCCGAACGGCGTGCTCGACCTCGTGGAGATGATGAACGCGGAGGTCGAGAAGGCGCTGCAGGTCGAGCGCGCGAAGGAGCCGGAGCGGCGAGCTTCGCGAGAACGCGAGGAGCAGGAGGAGAAGAGGGCCTGGGGACACGCGAAGACTGCGAGCACGGGCAGCACGAGCAGTCGGGACTCGAGCGAGGAGAAGAACGATCTCGATCCCAAGACTGGCATCGTCAAGCGCCTGCTCGAGTCGCCCAACCCGCCGGTGCTTCTTCATTGCTCGGCCGGTGTCGGGCGCACGGGTGGCTTCATCGTGGTCGACGCCGTCCTGGACGGCCTCAAGCGCGAGCTGCGGAAGCGAAGAGAGGCGGCGGCGAGGCAGAGACATGCCGAGGAGAGCAGGACCGGGACGGACAGCGCAGAGGGGATGGACGTGGACGATGGTATGTTGTCGTTTTCTTTTCAAGGTCCGGCCGAGCACGAGAGGCTGAATCGCATCTTTTCTGCGCAAGGGGATGCCACCGGGCTGGCCGCGCCAAAGCCCGTGCACGCCGTCGCTCAAACCGGCCAGAATGGGATCCTCGACGTGCCGCAGGAGGCCTCATTCAGCAAGGACGCCCCGATGGATGTCGATAGGACGTCCCCCGTGCAGTATCTGCGATCGCCTTTGTCGACTTCTGTTAGTTCGTCTGCGTATCTCGCGTCACAGTCCATGTCGCCCATGTCCTATCCCTCCTTGTCGCCCACCCCGTCGCACTCAATGTCACCCCCGGCGCATATGTCCATGTCCCCTCCCACCTTACCGCGGTCCCAGGCTCCGCTGAGAGCCTTCCCGCCACATTTCGATATCAGTGCGGAAAGCGCGGCGATTCCCCTTCAGACCTCGTTGCAGAAACTCAATTCCCCCGTGGAAAAAGGTCCGCTAATCTTCGGCGGCTCTTTGAATGCGGATGCACGCGTCAGAACTTATTCAGCGCCTCTATCCCCTTCAGAAGGTATGTCATCAGTTGTTTTTTCGTTTCGCAAGGACACGCAGGCCTCATACTTGTGGTCCAGCTCGCCCTGATGGTCCTGCCCATGCTCACTCCTCCTACGAGTCCCGTCATTCGAACGGAATCAAGACTCGTTCGCCCCTGCCCGAGAAGCTTGCCTCGCCTGCTGAAATGATGCGAAGTTCCCCCGAAATCCAGCTTGAGCGGAAAGAGACTCCGGACGATAGAATTCGAGGCACGTTGCCCGCCTCGAGGTATCCTGCTGCCTATGCTGACACAACTGCTTCCTCTGAAGACTCGTTCCCATCCGTGCCGTCACTCTTCACCACTCAAGATAGCAGAAGGAGCTCATGGGAACAAACGTCGTTGTCTTCTCCGTTGGCGGGGAGGTCTGACTTGACCTTTGAAGGCGGAGGGACCGTGAACCTTCGCGATTCGCATAAACGGGCGAGCCTTCCAGAGAATGTGCGTGAAGAGACGACAAATGGGGGAGTAGCTCTCGGCAGCGCAAGTCCGAACGGGTCTGAATTCATCAAGTCGAAGCCCTTTGACTATACTCGGCCAAGGAAGCTTCACCGAGAGGACTCTCCCCCGCTGCTGTCGTCGTACAAGGATCCCATCCGCACCGTCGTCGAGGATATCCGCGAACAGCGCATGAGTCTCTGCCAGAGCCTGAGACAATATGTCTTTGTGCATCGGGCGATCATCGAAGGAGCACTTCGCCTTGTGGACCAGGAGAAGGAACTCTACGGAGAGGATGATCGGGGAAGGTCTGATACCGAGCGCCATACCCTCCGGAAGGGTCCAGAAGTGGGTCCGCCTTCTTTGCCGGGATCTGGGCTTGGTTCGCCAATACCCATTGCGTCGATACCGCGGGTCACCACCTTGCAGACGTCACCCACAAAGCACAAGCGCCTCGCAAGTCCCACCGAGCTGATCAAGGAGGGTAAGGAAGGGCAGTTGCGTCTGTCCAAGCGGCCGAGCATGAAGAAGAGACAGTTGAGCAGCGACGAGTCTGTTCAGTTTGAGTCGGATGTTCCGTCGAAATTGAGATTGTAGCAGTCATGCCGGTTTCCCAGCCGGGTAGGTCCCGCCCTTTTGCACCATGTGTTTTCCTCATTTTCTTTCCTCTCTTCCATTGCATTGCTGTCATGTAACAAAGGTCCGTAGAAATAGTTCAACTCATGGTATAACAGCATAGTTCTAATTAATGGAGGACATAGTGATTGTATTCCCTTTTTCATGCTTATTTCATCTCATCACCCCTCATGTCTTTACCTGGAGGACACATGAATGAGAACTGTATTGCTGACACAAGGACAGTGTAGACTATCCATACGCAAATAATGCATCGCTGGAATGACTATCCTCTCTCTTGGTGTGATGCTGGGAGGTATGTAACCAGTTCATCGCACCGTAACACATGCTTACGGACAGCACGTCCCAACACGGCGCCGAGTAAGTTTGTGACATGTCCCACCTTCGAACATCATTCATTGAGCTTTCCATGATGGAAAGATTTCGCATAATCCGGGTCTCAACGTTCCAACGCCCATTTTCTTTGTCTGTGACTGGCCCAAGACCGGTAAGTATGTCGGCATCTGATGAGAAGACCGTTGGACTGGTGTTTGGCGGGGCATTCAACAGTTCTACTGTCTCAACTGATGACCGGAGGCACAGCTTCCACCCAGAGGAATTCCGATAATGGTGGGTGACCCGCATGTTCTTGCAACTCTCCTGGACTGCCGGTCGGCAGTAGGACGCTCTCAACATCAGTGACCGTCGTCCAAGTGAATGATCTCAGCAACATTTCGTCGAGAATCGTGGATGAAACGGACGCTTCGATTAATCATGGACAGTGATCCCCTTTTCCATACGTCGCAGATCTGACTGCAGAACGTGCTTGCAGGATACCCGCTTCTCCAAGAAGCTGGATATCAGGCGGCCAGAGAACGACCGCACAATGCATCTGAAGGTCCTGTGTCTATAGAAAGTGTCACCCTGACTCTGGAATCGCACCATAACTCGACTTTCGATGTGCGTCATTGCTATGGCGACTCGGAGGTGTGTATTGTTTCGCCACAACTTGCACGGGTAGGATGCGTTGAAAAGAGTGAAAAGCGTCCCCCAGGAAACCAGTCATCACTCTTCCAGTTACAACAGTATTCTCTAAAGGCAAGGTTCGATAAGTTCCTCGGGGGGAAGAGCTTTAACGACTGGGTATCAACTATCGATAGGATGGTACAGGCGAGAACCATACGGCTCCAGGAGCTGCAGGAGTCATCAAGTGCGCATTCCATAAACATGACACATAGGAGGATCCACAGATACCGTGGTTCTATTAACATGATATGAATCATCAGATGTAAGAGGTATACGGCGGGCTCCTAGTATCTGGACGTCTATACCAGGCTGCAAAGCTCAAGCGCCTGGTTGTGGGTTCCGCCTCTCAGTTCTCGGAGTCCTGGGTCAC
Organism: Gloeophyllum trabeum ATCC 11539; assembly: GCF_000344685.1. Classification (NCBI taxonomy): domain Eukaryota; kingdom Fungi; phylum Basidiomycota; class Agaricomycetes; order Gloeophyllales; family Gloeophyllaceae; genus Gloeophyllum; species Gloeophyllum trabeum. Next base: position 3,460,023 of record NW_006920410.1, on the reverse strand, counting down.
CGGGCGGCGGGCGAGGATAGCACCCGCTGGTCCTCGGACTCTTGGCGCTGGGTGCTTCACCGCATGGGATCGGAGGCGCCCACAATGGCCTGAAGTGGTATTATCGTGTGGTTGAAGCCGCAGGAGACAGCACTGCAGCCAGCTCGGGTTTTGTCAGGTCCCACTGCCAATGCCATTTAATGTCACCACCGGCAACTACTTCGGGCATGGTTTTGTATTGGTTGAGGTGTCCAGCCACTCTGATTTTTAGGATGCCTACCATCCAACTTGTTTCTATTGCGCTGACGTGGACGACTGTACATTTCCACATGTATCCTGGATGAAGATTCTTTGGCGTCAATGCTCCTACAGACCTCAGTAACGGGCCTACGAAGCAGAGCCAGTGATTTACAAGCTATCGAGAACTGCCTTCCTGTAAGGCCCATCGTCCTGGGCGCCTGCCAGGCAGCCGTGGCTCGCAGCGTAGCACCAAACGCGGAATGATCTTGCGCACTTGCCTCTTTCGGTCAACGTCCTCCCGGATGGTATTTGAGTTGGGTTCTGTTGGTTTGACCCTCATGGCGTTCGGATTAAGATGTGATAGTCCTTCAGTGGTCCAAAAGCCTCTCCATAACCTCAGCCACCGCTTTATTTCAAGAGAGCCCATTCGTACCTCCAGCCAATCCCGTCCGAAATGACCGAAGCAGAATGTTCCGGTCAATCTTAAACTCCTCCCGTGGCCAAGCCTATCCGCCATGGACGTAAGTGATGCTCATACGTGATGGGATTAGCTCTTCCACCCCCGGAGGGCTCAGTACCTCTACTCCGATATTGAGCGGCTGAGGTTGAGAAAGCGGTATCGGCCCTGGCGCACCCCTTGGGACGAGACCTTCTACAGCCTCTAGGAGTGTCTCGTGCGACGACAAGAATAAAAATAGTTACTCTCGTTGAAGGTAAGTGGCTGATTGACATCCGGATATGAACGTGAACTTCCTGACGTGGGTGCTCTCAGGCGCTCTCCCACTGGGGCAGTTCCTCGGCTACCAATCGTTCTAACCTATTTGCGAGGCAGAATCAAGCGCAAGCGGAAAGCGTAATCTTCTGCTGTGCCTCAGGGAGTGATCGCCGCAGAACATGGTGCTATTACCACAGGCCCCGTACTATAAGTAGAGCTCTCGCAAAGGTCTGGATCCCTTCGGACGGTCCTGTCTGCTACCGCCATGGCCTCTATTCGTTGGCTGGTATTTTGCGCCCTAGCGTGCTTGATAACAGTGCAAGCGTCTCATTCATCTAGCTTTGGTCTATCGAAGCGTTCATGGGAGAAAGGACAACCTATCACTGTTCCTCTTGCACTGGATGCTTCTGGAAGACCCGTAGTCCATGTTAACATGGTGTGCTTCCTCGCCCTTTCACCGCGCTTCATTGTGCTGATAAGCTTGCAGTCTACTGGCTCTGATACACAGCATTTTGGCCTAGCTATTTCTACGGGAACGGGTTATACTATGGTCGCAGGTTCACAGTGCGATTCCTGCAGTGGTGTTCCTACGTACGTCCCCAGGGGCTATCTTTCTGTCTCTATAACTGACCCTGTGACACCGCAGCTATAATGCGTCAAAATCCACCACTGCCCAATCACTTGCAGGTGCAAGGTCCGTGGCCATGCTCAACAACACCGTCGATGGTCCTCTGTATAAAGAGGATTGTGGCATGCAAACGATGAGCGGAGGTGTCTGGGCCTATCCCAATATGACCAGTTAGTGAACCGTTCGTCGCCCAGACATCTAACCATCATAGTGTCATAGTCGTCGTCGCTAATGCTTCTATGCCGGTGTTTTCTGACGGTGTATCTGGAGTCCTGGGGCTCGGTACCAACTCTAGGCAAGGCAACTTCTCTGACACGATCTTCGGCGCATATCTGGGCGAAGATAACGGCGCCACAAGCTTTCAGTATGGCATGGCACTGGACGCTCCCGACAACAGTACCAACGACGGCGGTGTCCTGCATTTGCTCTCCCCGGATGGGTCCGCGTATACCGGAAATGTATCATGGAAAGGAGTTCAGCAGGCGTCGAGCAATGCTGATGGCACCGGATTAACTTCCGACTGGATTATCGACCTTGATGGCTGGTCATTCGCCGGAGGTAGTGGTAGCATATCAAATACTCAAGGAGGATCGTGCACGGTCGATCCGTATTATCCCAATGTCTACATCCCCCAGAACCTCGCAAACGAGATCTGTACGTCGGCTTGCTACTTTATCTTTGTCAACAGACTACAAAAACATTCCACAGACGGCAGTATCTCTGGTGCGTCGCAGATATCCGATGCAAGCGCACATGCAATAGCCTGGACCGTCCCGTGCGACACGAAAATGAGCTTCACCGCGGTGTTCGGATCGGAATCATTCACCGTCGATCAGTCCATACTTGTCATCAATCAGGGCGATCGTTGTATCGGAGGCATCGAAGGGTGGTCCGATTCAAGCCTCACGGGGTATCTCTTCGGCGCAAGGTTTCTGAGCGAAGTCTACGTGTAAGCATGGTCCCACAGACCTGTCCAGAACACTCGGGCTGACGGTGCCCTCACCTAGAATATTCAATATCTACGGTCCCAATAGCTCCCAACCTGATACCGTCGGGTTCGCTCACAGGTCGAAGACTAGTAAGAAGGTGCTTGTGGGCGCCATAGTCGGAGGTACCGTCGGAGGCGTTGCATTCTTGGTCATCCTGTGTGCCGCGGGGTTCTTCATTTACCGTCGGGGGCAAGTGTTCCGCTGGCACCGCAAGTCGGAAATCCAGCCGTTTATTTCCGCTACTACACGGCCTTCTACCCTCAAGGATGGGTCTCTATTCGCCACGCCTCAGCAGTCTCAGTATCCTTCGCTACCTCACAGCGCACCATCCTCGGCCGATCCATTCGATCCCTATTTCCCTGGTGGACAACCACTAGTAACTCCGTCAATGACTGTCCAACGCATAACTACCAGCAGTCAAGCTGCGACAAGGGTTTCTCACCATCCACCCTCATCTGCGCCTCCAACTACGCAGTCTTTCCATCAGTCTCAATCTAGCGGACTGAGCCTCGTGCCAGAAGTGCAAAGCTCCAGTGGAAGACCATACTCGTACCCCTCTTCACCCATATCAGTGCTTACAGGAGACGCTCCTCCGAGTTACACACCTCCGGAGGTGCAGCCAAGAAGACCCAGGAAATCGTGATCAGTGTCGGTAGCTTGCGCTTTTGATGTGCTATTCCTTGTTCGACATGTAATTCTACTCCGGGAGCCTTATGTTTGTGATGGATAATCGTGATGTATACAACAGGGTCGTGATGATATCTCCGATACGAACATTGTAATCAATGTGATGTGACAAAGAATGGACCTAACCGTCTCACGGCTTCGCTTTGACATTGCTGACGATGAGTTTCTATTATGGACAGCATCAGCATCATCAACATCATGACAGGAGAAGAGAATCCGACCTTGTAGCTCTGTACATCACCTGGGAATTTCCGTACGGTCCCGTCGCCACACACCCAAAGCTGAAACATTGCATGGTTCATGACAATCCAGGTTCCAACTCAGAGACGCTCACCTCTTTGGCTACGCTGGTAATGAACCGTTCGTCGTGAGAGATGATGATTACACCTCCATTCCAACTTGTCAATGCAGCGACCAAGGCGTCCAGACCCTATCCAAGAGTTAAATTCAGTTCACAGTGGAATGAAGTTATGAAGTACCTCCATATCCAGGTGGTTAGTAGGCTAAGGGGTCATCGTCAGTGTCTGGCCCAAATACGGATACCAATGGCGTACCTCATCCAGCAGCAACACATGAGGTCTTTGTAATGACAAGAGGGAGAAAGCCACACGCGACTTCTGACCTCCACTCAATGTCCCAATCAACTGCAGACTTCAGAGGATGTGTTAGTAGGAACTCAAGATAAGCAATAGGATAACCCAGATACGAACCCTGTCATCCCGCTGATTTGGAAGTTACCAAGATGGGATCGGTACTCTTGCTCCGTCTTTCCAGGGAACCTGGAGGCTAAGAATTGGACCGGAGTCATGGTCGGAGTGAGCGTGTCAACGTGGTGCTGAGCGAAGTATCCCCTAGACACGCTCCGCGTGAGAAGTTAGCTTGTAAAGATCTGAAGAGGCACGTACACGCGGAGTCGCCCGTTACGAGTAAGATGACCGGCTAGTGGTTGTAGCTCTCCAGTCAAGAGCTTGATACTACGGACATCGTCAGAAGAGTGACCGGACACGCTAGCATGAAAATAACGTACAGGGTGGATTTTCCAGCACCGTTGGCACCGACTATAGCGATACGCGAGTCCAGCCCGACATCAAAGTTGATGCCTTTCAAGATAACTTTGTCCGGCGTGTAACCAAACGAGACTTCGTTCAGCTGGAGTAATGGCGGCGAGATTTTCTCTGTCTCTGGGAAGCTAGTCATGGTCAGGCAGCTATGGGCGGGTTCTAGACAGCAGCGGGACATACCGGAACTTCTCCTTCTCTTCTTCCTCTGGAGGTTGAAGATCGGGTAGCTATCACAGATGTACATTGGGTATGAATTGTCATAATGCTACAGTGAGGAAACATACCTTCTCCAGGATCTTGATTTTCATTTGAGCCTGAGCAGCTGTTATCTCTAATGTTAGCGTGTCTCCGTAGTCTGATGGATCCTCACGTACCCCGATTCGCATTGTATCTCCACCTATCGATGAACGCCTGCAAATGCTTACGGTACTCCATCTGCGCGTCGTACTCCTTGCGCAGGTTCCGATCGCGCTCAGACTTAGTCGCATAAAACTGGGTGAAGTTCCTGAGCTCGACGTCAACAGAAATGCTTGATGAACAGAATCTGTGCTAGTACGCACCCCTTGAAGTAATCGAGTCGGCCTGAGTGCATGTGCACAATATCCGTTGCGACAGCGTCTCTGTAGGTGGCAATAGTTCAAAACTCAAGAAAATAAACCTCAAGCGAAGCACGATCTCACAAGAAAGCACGGTCATGAGACCTATCAAGCATCAGGTAAATACCACGAAGAAGCAGTAACCAGGTGTAACGCACACGACGAGGAGGGTTCCTGGCCACGTCTGTAGATAGTCTTCGAGCCATGCCAAAGCGTTCAGATCAACTGGAGGACCGTCAGATCTGGTACAAAAACGAGCATATACAAGTTACGGACTGTGATTTGTCGGCTCGTCCAGTAAAAGAAGGGCAGGCTATTTAGTCGTCAACGCAAGCAGAACGAAATATACGGGAAGCCACTACCTTCACGAACAAGGCTCTGGCGAGAGCAAGCCGCATACGCCAGCCTCCACTGAATGACTTTGTTGTGCGTTTTTGGTCCTCCTCGCTGAAGCCCAGACCTAAGACCTCGCACGTCAGACTCTGCCGTAGCCATTATCACCAGAACCGAGACATTCGATACTCACCTGCCAGCAGAGCGGCAGCCCTCGAAGGGCCGGTCTCAGCCTCCATCTCAGCCAACCGCGCGTGGACTTCCGCTAAGCGCGTTGACGTCTCTTCCCGTGCATCCTCAAACCGCTTGTCGTCCCCCTCTGATTCTAGTTCAGTAAGCTTCGCGTTTAGCTCTGCTTCCTGCTTCATGAGGTGGTCCCGCCAGACGTCTGCTTTGAGGACCGAGTCGAGAGCTGTGGTGTCGTCGCCCATGACCTAAGAAGTGATTGTCAATACCGTAGGTCAGGCTCGGAGCCCGCCTTGAAGCAAAATGCCTTACCTCTTGCTCGACGAAAAGGATCGTAATATGGGCCGGAATGGGTACTTCTCGCATAGCAATATGCCGTAGCAATGTCGATTTACCAACACCTACACGGTGTCGATATCATGATCCTCTGTCGACTGAGGATGTATGCGTACCATTGCGACCGATCAGACCGTACCTTCTACCATGGGCGAGAGTAAGACTTGCACCGGATCTGAAATAAAGCCAGAAGTTAATCAGTGCACCGCACTAGATTGATGAACCTCACAAAATCCGGTTGGAGCCAAAGTTGACGTCAATATTCGGGAGATGAATGTCCTTGCTCTTGTTCTTCGCGGCAGCGGCCGACTCGAGCGGGTTCACCTTCATGAACATCTCCTCGTACGTTTGCTAATGCGCGGTCAAAATTCGCAGATATTTCGAACATGATAGATATGCACGAACCTGCTTCCGCTGCTGGTCCAGGAGTTTGGAGCCTTCATAGAGATCTCTGCGGGAACGCTTCTCGATCTTGGCCTAATAGCATGGTGAGCGGCATATCCTAACAAACACTCAGGTGTCCTCTGCGCACTTTGAGCTTAGCTTCCTGTTTCTCCAATTTCTTGATATCGACCTTCGAGGCTCTGGGACCATATCCTGTCAACACAGGCCTCACGCTCGAACTGAGGAACACACTCACTTCCCCTTATTAATACTCTCCAAATCCACCCCCTCCGAGAGCGCGATCGTGCCCGACATCGCACCCGTCTTGCTCATCTCGACCGCCTTATCCAACTTCACGAGCGTCGACCCGCTCGCGCTCGCCTTCTTCGCCTCCCGCGCCCTCAGCGTATCCTCCATCAGGTCCCCGAGGCGCGTCATGAGCCGCTGCAGCGCGTCCTCCTTGCCCCGCGCGACGGACGCGAGGATCTCGCGCGCGATGAGGAGCACATCCTCATCCTCGCACGCGTCGTCGACGAGGTACCCCGCGAGGTACTGCACGATGATCTCCTCCGTCCCCGGGAGGGTGTTCCGGATCTCTTCTGCGATGTCTTCAGACGACATGGTGGCGGGAGAGGTACAGAGTTAGAGCCCGGAGCCGCCGGCTTACGATGGCCAAGAAAAACTCGAGCCGGAGGGAATTTCAAAGACGAGGATGACTGACGATATATAATGAAAGAAGCCCAAAGGGAATTTGACTTTGTATGAGTAGATTATCTTGACAGGTCTTGGCGGAGGACGACCATCATCTTCCAGTGTCCTCGTTACAACTTTATGCTCAAGGTTCGTGGCAATGCGCAAGGTGCATATGTCATGATGAGCACTTCGTACAGTGATATAGTTGCAACTCAGCTTTGCAGAACGTACTTGCAATTGAACACCCATGGTTGGCCAGCCCCAAAGCAAGGATCCAATCCCGCTCATTCATTCCGAGAAAGCATCTGGTCTAGTGTACATGCCATGAAGAACGCGACCAACGCCGACATGCGAACTAAGGGTAGTAGAGGTATGCGAAAAGAACGTCCATACAACAAGAACGAAGCAACTTCAGAGCGACGAAATATCTACAGCACGTACAGGACAGCAGGCGGAGACAAGCCTAGTACTCGCGCAAGAAGCGCTTGCCCTTCTTGCCCTTACCACCCTTGGCCGCGGCGGCGGCAGCGGCGGCACCGTTGTTGCCAGCAGCACCCTTGCCTGCAGCTGCATTGCCACCCTTACCACCCTGAGCAGCGGCAGCGGCGGCACCGTTGTTGCCAGCGGCGCCCTTGCCTGCAGCTGCGTTGCCACCCTTACCGCCCTTAGCAGCAGCAGCAGCACTCGCGCTCGCAGCGGCAGCACCGGCACCTGCGGTTGCATTGCCTGCAGCAGCAGCGCCGTTGTTGCCACCAGCACCACCAACGGTGAACTAAAGCAATCAATTAGCTGATGTAAATGTCGACACACCATGAGCCACTCACGTAGACCATGTCATCGAGCGAACCGTGCTGAGCAACGGCGACGAGGACAGGTTGGTGGTTGGCCGCGGAGTTGATGGACGCCATACGGTACGTGCCGGCAGGGAGACCACTAGTGACGTCCGCGGTAAGCACACCGCCCTGGGCAGCGTCGTTTAAGCCCTTGAAGAACGCAAACTTGGTCGGGTCCGTAGGCGTCGTCTGCGTCATCGAGTCGAGCTGCTCGATCACGACGTGCGAGTGGCCCTGGACGTTCCCGCTCGAGCCCGTGAACTGCGGCGCGGAGAAGTAGTTCTCCTGCGCGTTCACGAAGTTGCCCGTGTCGAGGTTCTTGATCGCCATCTTGATGGTGAACGCCTGGTTGGCGGGGATGTTCGCGCCGTTCGTGGGGAACTGGAATTTGCAGGACGGCATGTTCGTCGTGGCGGCGATGATACCCATGGGGGCGGGGTTACATGAGCCCGTCGTGATCTGCTGGCCGTTCGTGATGGGCAGCTGGGGGACGGTTGCGCAGAAGTTGATGAAGTTGTTCGAGGATGTCTTGGACGCGACCTGGCCGGCTTCCGGCTGGCTCTGGCCGTCGTTCTCAAAGCCCTTAGCGATTACGGATGGGTCGAGGGCTATGAACAGTTTAATGAACGGCGCGACACAAAAGTAGATGAGAGTTCTCACTGAGAGATGACTGGAGGTCACCGCCCGCACCTCCCTGGGCGGCGGCAGCAGAGCTGGAAGCCGCTGCGCCAGCAGCAGAACTCGAAGCAGCAGCTCCTTTCCCAGCAGCATTATTACCACCCTTGGCAGCAGCAGCGGCAGCGGCACCGCCGGCGCCGTTGTTACCACCCTTTCCAGCGTTGTTGCCACCCCTTCCGGCACCGAACTAAGGGAAACAGTCAGGTTCGTGTGATCCTCTCGCAAGACATCTGAGGGCGCACCTGTCCGCCACCTCCACCGAATTGCGGGGGAGCCGCTGCAGCTTGCTGGAAGATGAAAGGAGCGAGGACGAGGAGAGAGGCGATGGACGTAGAGAACTTCATGGTTGAGAGTACAAGCGACCTGCGACTAGGTGATTTCTAGGGAGAACTGAAGTGACCGTGCAAAGAAAGGATCCTGAAGTTGAAGAGCTGCAGGCATGGTCAGTACGAGTGGCTCAATACTGGACGGGAGGCACTCACAAAGAAAAGATGGGACAGCACAGCTGCCAAGAGAGAACGATGGCGGGGGAAAGAAAGGGGGTTGAAAGCGAAGAACAAAGTTTGCGGCCTTATATGGGGTAGCAAGGAAGGACCCCTTTGATTGGCCAATGGCCGGCACTACCGGGGACGTCGCCGTGGTAACAACACTCGGTCTCAACATGGCTTTGGAGCACCGTCTAGCGTAAAACAAAGCGCGCACTAATTGACCTCCTTTTCCTGAGTAATCCAAAAATACACCCGCGATACGTATCAATCCTGACCGAAACTGCCCTGAGAAACGAAAGCATAACTGCAGCACACCGAGGAATCCGAGCATCACAGCTGTTCAATAGCCTTCAGCCGTCCAATCACCGGAAGAGGCGCGCTGTGAACCAATCACAAGAAGAAATCAGCTAGCCGGTCGCCAGAACGATGAGTGGAGGACTGGTCCAAATATGGCAGGCGAATCAAATTCCGTGGCAAAAATAGCTCGGCACCGCCCGGCATAATCTGATTATCAGAAACAAGAATGTGTGACGTAACGCGTACCCTTCGACTTTGCCGAGGTCATGAACAGCGAGAGCGTGGTCACCTCTGCCTCCCCTGCCGTGATGACATGCTCGCGGAAGTGCCGTTCTGCGAGCGCTGCAAGCACGTCGTGGATCTCCTCGCGGTCCGCCAGTACAGGCGTGCGATGCCGCGTCTCGTCTTCCAGCAACCGCGAGCTGCGTCTTCTGTTCTGCGGTTCGCGCCGATTCGTCTGTGGCGGCGGGCTCGCCATGCGTGAGGAATGCCGGTGTGGGTTCAGCAGGGATGAGGGCGGCGGTGGGTCCTCGGGCGACAGCGGCGACGGATATATCCTGGGTATAAGATCGTAATGCGCGAGGTATTTGTGCAGGGCCTCGGTGGGCATGCTGGAAAAGTCCACCTGGATGTTCTTGTCTGGATTGAACAGTTCGCAAAACAGCTTTGAGCATAGCGCACCTGAGATGGCCTCGCATCCCCCTCCGTGCCTCTATCATGCCTCTTCATAGCCCCGCCACCCGATGTGCTGTTCGGTGTCGCGTCAACCCGCTTTCTCTTCTGCCTCGGCTCCCCATCTGCTCGGTCTCCTGCCTGTCTCTTCGCTCCTGTAAGCGGCGGTGCCATGGACAAGATGTGCAGTCCAAAGTGTGTGCTCAGCGGCGGAACGAACGAGCGGTGCCACCAAGGGGCCAACGGCCAGAAAACGCGCGACGGCAACCCCCTAAAGTGAACAGGACCCCGAAAGCATCACGTAAGAGAGAGGACCACCTTGATAAGGCAATTTGTGGCGGCTCCTCTTCTGCCTGGGTTTATGTTTTGTGTGGTCGATTGTCGGGAATCAACAAGCCTCTGTCATCCATGTACACATAGGTAATAGCTTATAACTACTTATATATATCTTTGATCCCTAAGATCACATTGTTCAGTTCTGAAAGATCCCCAACACTTCTCAGTCGATGATATTTCTGCACTGACTCAGACATACAGGAACATCTCTCTACTTCCTGATGCATAAGACTGGTTATAAACAGTGCTTATAATATAGTAGTTCTCTTGACAGAGCTGTTGGTGGGCGCATATTTGCCAAAGGTCCGTTGTGACCATGCAACCGTAGGGCTTGATGGATACATATTTCTTCAAATTTGCCGATGTACTAGTATAGAAAGCACAAGATACTTTGACAGGCTACAGACTCTACATGATACAATATACAACTGTAAATTCAAGACTACCAGCAATCCTTGCACCATTCAAAGAGGACTGTTAGAAAAAGTCTCGCATCGCCGGTTTTCAGACACACTGCGTCGTTTGTCCGAATCAGGCAAGTGGTCTACAGCTCGCGTCCTCAGATTTTGCTTGATGCATTTATCAAAGGTATAGCGTATGTCCTACCACTTCAAAAAGTATGTAGACCTGTGCTAGAATGCTACTCAACGGTACAGAAAAAGATTCAGATTTTAATACAGCTCTGGGAAATCGCAAATAGAAAGTGCACGCAAACCGTGCAAGAAAGTGAAAGTCGGGACCCCGTAAACTTGGAAAGGGACAACGACAATAGGGTTGACGTCGTCGGTAATACCCGCGTTGGCCCCTTGGGTGCCACGAACGCGGGGTTTGCGCGGGTGAATACGTCACGTGCGCGACTTTATTCCCACGCGCCCGCAAGAGATTAGATTTGCTCTCATCTCAGTCGGCCGTCAAGCACAGTCTTTCCCTAGGCTCAGCCCAGGCTTAAAAGGATCCCATCCGCGTCCCTCGCCCGGTCAAACCAGCGTCGCGCTTTTGCCCTGCTGTCTTGTGCAAAATGTCGACTTTTGGTACGCTTTTCCGGGTCACTACCTACGGCGAGAGCCACTGCGCCAGCGTCGGCGTGATTGTTGATGGATGTCCGCCCGTAAGTACCGACAATCATGACACAATGTGTAACGTATACATCTGACTGCGGCTACAGGGCTTGCAGCTGTCTGCACCGGACGTTCAGACTCAACTTAGCCGCCGCAGGCCGGGGCAGAGCAACCTCACGACCCCTGTGAGTCATTTTTTTTCTCTGGTCTCCTCGGGCATCAAACTTACCGCGTCGGATTCGATTCGATCCCCGTTGCTCTGACTGATATCTGATAACTCGTGTGTTGACTGCGAAACACCCCTGTCCCGCGATGCAATCGACACGCTCTCACGACCTGTCCACTGATTCTGTATCGGCTCCTTTCTTTACATCTATCAGAGAGATGAGAAGGATCTCGTACACATTCAGTCCGGTGTTGAGCAGGGCGTGACGTTGGGCACCCCCATCGCTCTGCTGGTCAAGAACGAGGACCAGCGTCCCAAGGACTACTCCGAGACCGATCTCTACCCCCGGCCCAGCCATGCTGATTACACCTACCTCGTTAAATACGGCGTCAAGGCCAGCAGCGGTGGCGGTCGTAGCAGCGCTAGGGAGACCATCGGTGAGTCACACTGACAGTCTCTTGGATAGGCATAGCTCACCCTATGCGCGCACAGGTCGAGTAGCCGCAGGCGCCATCGCCGAGCGCTACCTCAAACAAGCCTATGGCATCGAAATCGTCGCCTTCGTCTCCTCCGTGGGCAAGATCCATCTCCCGTCCACGCTCCCGCCCACCCGCGCGCAGGACGAGGACGTGTCGGACGATGCCGAGCAGCCGCTCAGCGCCGAGTTCGTGTCCCTGCTCAAGAGCGTCACGCGCGCGGACGTCGACGCGCACCCGACGCGCTGCCCGCACGCGCCGACCGCCGAGCGCATGACGCAGCGCATCCTGCGCGCGAAGGAGGCGCAGGACTCCATCGGCGGCACCGTCACCTGCGTGATCCGCAACGTCCCCGCGGGGCTCGGCGAACCCGTGTTCGACAAGTTCGAGGCGAAGCTCGCGCACGCGATGTTATCGATTCCTGCGACGAAGGCCTTCGAGATCGGCAGCGGGTTCAGGGGCACGGAGGTCCCCGGCAGCAGGCACAACGACTCGTTCGTGCTCAAGGACGGGAAGTTGGGGACTGCGACGAACTGGAGCGGCGGTATTCAGGGTGGTATTACCAACGGGGAAGACGTATACTTCCGGTAAGCATCGTTCATCTCGCCGTTTGTGCTGTGGCTGACAATGATGTTGCAGCATTGGGTTCAAATCCCCCGCTACTATCTCCCAGGCCCAGTCGACCGCTCAGTACGACGGCACTCCCGGTACCCTCGCCGCCAGGGGTCGCCACGACCCGTGCGTGGTGCCCCGCGCCGTCCCCATCGTCGAAGCCATGGCCGCTCTCGTCGTCATGGACCAGCTGTTGATCCAGCAGGCTCGTCGCGGCGCTGCCAGCCTCCTGCCGCCCATCACCACACTGCCTCCCACCATGGTGCTGCCGTCTCACCATCCCGACAAGAACGAGCATGCTTAAAACTATATCTAATTTCCCATCTGAAGGAAGAATAGAGCCCCTGTATAACGATGATATTGTACACGATGTGTGTATTATGCATAGGTGATACATAATGGATCTCAACATCCTAACACAAGAAAGAGCGGGAAAGCGGGTAACACAGCGAAAGAAGGAAGTCGTAATGTGATACAGGCGGAGGCGGAGGTATCCAAGACAAGTCACCCTCCTAGTCAGTCATCCGTATCAGAGTCGTCAACGCAGAAACAACATAATATTGGCTCCAACTGCCACCACCACCACTGCCGGAACGGTAAGATCAACAGATAGCAATTAAGTGATACACACGTACGTGGTGATTTAGTAGTCTTCGGGGCCAGGGCCCGAACTCGGCATCTTCATCCACTTCAGGATGAACATCAGCCTGCTCGCCCGATGATCTCCTCTCGTCTTCTCCGTATGTGCGGACACGTGTGCCAGGTTTGAGCAATGAGCTCCTCTCACTAGCCTCTGAACTCTGCCCCCTGACCGTCGCCCTGCTCGACTGTCTCTGCGGCACTGGTGAAGCCATGACACGGTGTTTAAAACCTCCCTGCGCAGCGTACGAGCTCAACCTCCTTCCTAGGGGACCAAGCGCGCTGTTTTCGTCCGCTTGATAGCGCAGCGGTACGGATAGCGACGAACACGGCGAGCTGGAGAGGGACGAGGAGCTCGAGTCGGGCGAATCTTCCGGATGGTGCTGCCGATGCCTATGCAGGCCCGACGCTATGCGTACGCGCGAGCGGAACCTCACCCGAGGTGCTGGTCGCACTAGGTGCGGCGCGTCTGCGCTCCTGTCGTTGGTCTGCGGTTTAGACACGGACGGTGGGTCGGGCGCGAAGCGGATGGAGGGCGCACTGCCGGAGATGTCGTGTTCCTCGAGGTGCAGGTGGAGCGCGTTCCCGGACATGATGGTTGGCTTCGTGGGCGAACCTTCGAGGATGGGTTTCCCGTCAAAGAAGCCCTCGTCTTCTTCGGACGGCGGGCAGTCGTCGAGGCCCGGGTTCGGCGAGACCTCGACGTGGAGGGCGTCGGCGCTGTCGGGCGTGTCGTCGCCGAACGACAACAGGGCGCTATCTATGGTCGAGGCCAGAACAGAGTTCGCATATGCTCGTTATCTCGTTGACAGGCTGGGGTACGCGGCTCACCGTTCGCCCTCGGACTCTGCAGTAAAAATTTAGCCTCCATTGTGGGGCCAGCCGTTGGTGGGCGCTGCGACGAGGACGATGCGCAGGACGGCGAGGAAACCGCCTGCGGTTGACCATCATTGGTCATGAAGGTAATTAGGACACGACCTGGAGCCCCAGACTCAGGCACAGAGATATAGCAGGCGTGAGAACATTGTTTGCCACATCGAATGCTTGATGGGCCAATCAGAGCTCCCAGTGCTGTCACACTACATCTGTCACAACATGTTCGCGAAATGGGGGACGAAGATTACTAGCGTATGTACGTATTCAACGTTCGCTCTCATAAGGAGGTGTATGTCATGAATAGGCGACAGTCCACTGTACCATAGCAATCCAAAAATCTAGTTTTCTTGTCGCAGAATTCTGTCTATGGCCTGTCTGACACTCGGGGCATCATACAGCGGCGGATCGTCTGAATTGGGAGCCTGGCCATCCACTTCTATGCACGCAACACCCATCGCCTGCAAGGTGTATCGGACATCAGAGGAGTATTAAGATATCAGCATGGAAGTTGCGCACAGTTATCCGCTCTATCTCCACTGGAACGGAGGTGCCGCGGAGGTAGACAAGGTGAGTGATGAATGCAGAAGTCGGATACGTATCGTCAGAGCGGCGAGCGCAAGCGCATTTCAGAGATCTGACGATTGCTCTGGAGAGATAGGTAAATCAAAGGACGCGTTGGCTCCTAAACAGTAACACTCACTCTATGTAGTCTACAGCGGTGTAGTCGGCTGTCTCTCTGTCGTTCTTAGAGTTTACTGTAGAAAATAGACGAGTGAGTCTCAACAGCAGCTAGATAGTGGCAAAACCGTACAAAGGAGGACTTTAGCCCTAAGAGAAGGCGAGCGCGCAATCGCGGTGGCAACACCTCTCAGAGCAAGGCACGGGATTATGCTGAGGGAATGTTAGCTATGGCGTATCCAAGGCGTCGGCAGAGATTCGCTCACCTAGTCCACAGTGAACCGCACGAGTATACCAAGACATCATTGGTGGCGATGTTTGCCAGGTAGTCAGGATTGGGTGCGGGTTGTATCTCGTTCCCGTAAGCATTGATGTAGTACAACCCTGCCGGGCAGTGAGATACTTGAGCAATTAACAAATGGGAGATCATACGGGATATGCGAGATTCTAATGCGGACCAGTCGTCCTTCGAATCTGCCCTGAACATGACATTTTGGGGATGTGCTACGACGGGTGAAGTTGGGTCCGAGTCGGTTACGTTGATGGATGGCGCCGAGGAAGAAACCGGGTGAGAGATGTTGCATTGCCCGACTATCTTGTCTCCGTTTTCCTTCAGATTCGAGCTTCAGACACAAGTGCTTAGCAAAAAGGCAGGATTAAATCCCACCAGCTCCGCAGCGATGGTGACGGTGTGATTCGTAATTATGACAGGTAGTATATTTGCCTATCAGAGGGGCGTAAGTGCCCATTACTGTACACGAGGAAGACAAGCAATTGACCTGACTGTTCGTGATAGATGAAAAGAGGAAGATGGCAGATGGCAGCGATCGGAAAAACTCTTGGGCTGCCGCTAAGAAATAGTTACCAACGCTAAAGCAAGGTAATGGATCCAGCAAAGAGTTGTACATGCGACATTATCTCACCTTCCATTCAGAAAGGAGAAGTTCTTCTGCGCCCGTTTCAGGAGCTCGCTTTCGAAATGAACGAGGAAACCTGCGACCCATGTGAGGGACGATCAGAAGTACCTGCCACATTCATCGCACCTCTTATAAGCTCTTTCCGATCATTTGGGATTCCAGTCCACAGGGCACTCCGGCCCTCGACCACATCCCGCCATTCATCGCGCGCCTCCCGTTCGGTCATATCAGCTGGGAACCGATGCGCCAGCAAGTTTCGAATAGCATCCAAGGGCGATCCAGCAGGACTTGGAGGGATCAATCGTATCAACCTCGACCGTATGTCACCTACCAGTTGAAGTGCAGCGTGAGACAAGGTTCGTCAAAGTAAAGGTGAAGAGCTTCACCGATAGACGGTCCTCCCAGCACACGTATAATCTCACTCGATGACCCTCCATCGTCAGATACAGGGAGGACATAGCAAGCGTTACCAAAAGCCGAACAGATCGAGTTACACCCGGTACCGCCAGATATCACCAGGAATGACGGCGAGTCCTTTGGCTCGGTGGACGTAAAGCCGACATATTCACGAGAAGGTCCACCGGGAACGGTGGATGTCTTGGTATGCAATGGCGACTTTGCAGGAAGGTCAAAGATTGAGGAACCAGGGCTGTCAGGCGCGACTGATAGACCTAGAGAGGGCATCTGAGGTGGGGTTGGGTCGGTCATCTTGGAGCCTGAGTAGGGGTGTACTGTTATAACTTATCGGTGACCTCCACCGAGCATGGCAATCGTCGTCATCGAATAGACTGCTTATATACCGTTAAGCGACTGCCAAAATACGTGTACTGACCACGGGGACACGTCGGCGAGGTAGAGCAGCTCCCAATTACAAGCTATAACAATGTCAAGCACGTTTGCCGGGGCGCGCAGTTACCTCCTTTGGGCTACCGCCTATACCGCAACGTCCACCGTAAAGACCGCTAGCAAATGCAGGGACCAAATGTCATAACATCCCCATGTCGAAACTCCCATGGTCTCGGGCATGCTGATGGGAACTGCGCGAGAGTTATACTAAGAATTCGCGTGCGAGGGTAAGTTCGTCAACTCTGTCTTTGCTACCATGGTGGACTTTCCCGCTTTGCCCGGGTTCTACAAGGCCCTGTTTCTCTATGTCGAGCCAAGTAAGTCCCCATGTTACGATGCTGCTAGTGCAGATATTCATGATGCTCTCGGCAGTATCTACAATGCTGCCTGCGATCATGGCTTGGACCTTCCCCGGTGCAGCCTGGTTCCATCGAGAACTCATACCACCCTCGGGTGCTCTCCCGACGGCACCTCTGGACCGCAGGTCGCAAATGGCGATCTGGCAACTGGGTAACTGTGAGTGCGTGTCCATCAGCTTGTGACCGGTTGCTGAGTGGGCGTCAGGCTACCTATTATTGGGACTCATATCGTCGTTCGTCTTTCGGGCTGTAAGGGATGCGTTGCCCGGGGATCCCGTGTCCCAAGAACGTATATTGGGCGCAAGCTTTACGGCCTTAGCTATCGCGGATGTGAGCGGAATACTCAAAATAGTGGTTCTCGTCGTACTGATCCATCTTCTCTAAGTTAACTCAGTGAGTATAAGACTTCGCCGGTCACCTTCGTTGGCACTTCCTCTGACAAGGTGTGGAAGTGTTATTGCCACTTTCGTGGCACTACCTCCTGAGGCAAAGTTGGCCCCAGGGACTTGGAATCCCATGACGCACGGGAATATCACCTTCACGCTGTTTCTGCTCTGTTCCAGGTAGGATGGTTCTGTGAACTCCTTGGTCTGCTCTGCGACAATTCCCCTGCCTTTCATAGGTTGGCATGGTTCAATGGTATAGGTCGGAAGACGTACTATTATGGCGTTAAACAGGGAGGGCAGGGCTCTGACTACAAGAGCAAAAACGCGTAGACCGCGATGTCCTAAGGAGGTCGTTTAGGTTGTTGTTACCGTTTATTTATCACATTTACTGCTTTACGCATCGGAACACATTCGAGCTCTGTACATGTATATTCGAAAACGGTGTCTAACGTCCTCTATCACGGCAGAATTCCTAAGATAATTATAAGTCGAAGCACCCTGTCAGAGGCTGTGCTCGCTGAGTCGTTTAGGTACTATGATTGGCAATTGCGGACGTCTCGGATTTGGTGGTCGCGACGGAGAGACGACAGAGCGCATCGCAATATCTGCGCTTTCGACTGTAGCGCTGTTTTAGCGTTGTTGGTGGTATTTACTGGGCTTTCGGCGTGGTCTACTTTCTATACCCTCTTCAAGGCGGCCTGGTTCCGTCTGCTCTGAGAGCTTCACGTTCGTTTCGTTCAAGGACTTCGATTAGAGGGCTTAATCCAATTGCTTGGCCAGGTCTGTCAGGGAATAGCGCGGTCGGTAATGATTCGGGCTAAGCGCTAACCACCATAACAGAGAATATAGGTCTGGCGACTTAATGTCATACATTCGACATGCAATTCATACGCTGGCCGTTGTACTTATAGTCTGCGCGGGCCTTGTATCAGGTGTGTAGCCATAGCGTACGGGTAAGCTATCACTTACACACGCTGAACGGCGTCCAGCGTCTCTGGGTCCAGCACGGCCCCTGAAACGAATTACTAACCCTTCCACCCTTGCCCTCGAGATCCTACCTCGTCGACCATCCACCCACGAGCCCCGTTCGACCACCTCTCGCGAACCCATCCTTCGACACTCCGACACCTTCCGCCTGACGCTTTCCGCTTTCGACCAGACCTACCACCTACATCTCCGCCCGAACGACCACCTCATCCACCCCGCAGCTCGGGTCAATTATTTTTACACTAATACGGATGGCAGCACCGTCCTCGACCGCACGGAGCCCTTGCTACGAGAGTCGATCAAGGTATACTGGGGAGAGGTTGTCCCTGCCGACGAGTCTCCTTCACGTATGAGAGAGGATGCTGTTGGAGCCTTACCTCGACCGTCACTCGGATGGGCTCGGATTATGGTCCACGACCAAGGGGACATCACAAGAGGTACTCCGCCGGTATACGAGGGCGCATTCTCTGTACACGGTGTCGTTCACCACGTCATGACAAAGGACAACTACCTGCGTCATAAGCACGAGTTCGACTCGCCCATCCTCGCTGTCCAAGACGAGCCTGATTCACCTCTCGTAATCTTCCGCGACTCCGATGTGATGAGCTACCTGGAAGAGCATGCGTTACGCACTGGTATTCCGGTTGACCCATCTAGCTTGCCTCCACCACCTCGGACGTGTGGGCACGATCACCTGCCTTATAACACGGATCCCAGCCTGAACCCGAGTCTGAGAAAGGAAAGCACAAGCCCGTGGTACGATCCTTTGGGCGTCTTCAATCCGCTCTCTGTCATTAAGCGTGACGATGCTGTGGGCGCTAACATGTCGACTAAGTAAGCCGGCCTGTTATGCCAGGTCCTGCTCGAGTTACTCATCCATGCATAGCTTCCAGAGCAGCATCGGGAAGAATGCGGGGTGTCCGACAAGCCAGAAGATCGTATGTACCTTGCATTCTCATTCTAGGACGTGTCTCAACGTTTGCAGCTTTACATGGGTGTCGCCGCGGACTGCGCGTATACTGCGCTTTATGGGACCACATCGAATGCCACCACTCAAATTCTGAATGACTGGAATATGGCAAGCTCGCTGTACAAAGTATGTATTCCTTCAGTATTTCGCAGTGATCTGTCATTCACCTCCTCCTAGCAAACATTCAACATTAGTTTGGGAATAGTTGAGCTTCAGGTGCACAACGCAACGTGAGCCACTTCACACTGGACGTTTCCTTGTACCGGGCTGACTTTATCTTCCGATGAAGATGTCCTACCACACCTGACCCTGCGAACCCTTGGAACGTCGACTGCACTGGTACAAACAACCTGACATTGAACGACCGGTTATCAGTTTTCTCCAGCTGGCGCGGGAACCGGACGAACGACGGAGTCGGGCTCTGGCATCTCATGAGCGGATGCCCTACTGGAAGTGAAGTCGGTATCGCTTGGCTGAGTACGCTGTAAGTTGTCGTACCGTAGTTTCCTGTAGTCAGTGCTGATCAGAAGGTTTCGTACATATTGTCCAGCTGCCAACAAGAGGCTTCTGGGAGTGCACCATCTATTGTCTCTGGCACGGCCGTTTCCACCGCTGGGCGTACAGAATGGCAAGTCGTTGCACACGAGATCGGGCACAATTTTGGGGCAATTGTACGTCCTGAATTAAATCCTCGTAAAATAGTATCCTGACTCAGCCCTCTTGTGTAGCACGACGTGAGTCTTCGCACAGCATTTTCATACAATGGCTCTTCATTTACAGGTATTATAGTGTACATCGGGGTGCAATTCGACGACAAATTGCTGCCCCATGTCCGCGAATTCGTGTGACGCAGGCGGCAAGTTTGTCATGAATCCAACCACAGCTGCCTCAGAGACGACGTTTTCCGCTTGTTCTCTCGGGAACATCTGTAAGTACTGGATACTATGTCATTCCTTATTGTAGGTCTGACACGCGCGACCCTCGCCGCAGGTTCTCTGATGCAGGGAAATTCCGGTTGGAAGACAAACACGTCTTGCCTCGCGGCTCCAAACCCGTCGCAAAAGATAATCTCTCTCCAAATGTGCGGGAACGGTATCGTCGAGGATGGGGAAGACTGCGACCCCGGCCCCGGGGTGAATTCGACTTGCTGCAACTCAAAGACGTGCAAGTTCACTGCAGGTTCTGTCTGCGATCCAACCAATAGCGAGTGTTGCACGGATTCCTGCCAGTTTGCACCTTCGACCCAGGTGTGTCGTCCAGCGAAGGACGCGACGTGTGATACGGCAGAGACGTGCTCCGGTAATAACGCGACCTGTCCTCCCGACATATTCGCTCCGAACGGTAAGTCTATGCCAAATTGGCCTCTTCTTCGTTTACTGATCATTTGGGAAGGCAAGAGTTGTGGGCAGGGCGGATTGGCATGTGCCAGTGGTCAATGTACATCCCTTAGTCGTGAGTCGTTCTCTGTGCCGAAAGGCTTAGCAGGGAGTTTGAACTATTCCTAGAGCAATGCCAACAACTTGGGGGTTCAATGAATCTGCAAACCGCGTGTCCTGCGCAGAACGATAAGTCATGTATGGTATCCTGTCAAGACCCATCCCACGCCAACCAGTGTATAACCCTGCAAACCCAGCTTGTTGATGGCTCGCCTTGCGGTGAGTGAATACGTACTCGTATAATGTATGCCTTCTTAGTATCCCATAGGGTATGGTGGAACATGCACGAATGGTGCCTGTCGACCTGGAAGCCTATTTGAAACAGCGAAGGTATCATAACCCGATCCTAGTGTTGCTGCCGCATCTAATATATGTTGCAGGCTTGGTACACCCGCAACCTTACAATCTCCGTCCCTGTCACAGTTGCTGTGGGCATCGTGGCGGTGTTCCTTGCAGTTTTGCTGCTCCTCTGTATGTCCTGTAATTCAGCCCATACATCCCCAAACTAACGATTTACAGGTGTCAAGCGGAAATGCTGCGGCAAGCGTAGCGATAGACTTGCCTCCTCAGAACCTATGCTCGAGACTCTAAAGCCTCAGAGAATTAGTAGCTGGGGTACGCCGCCCGTCGCAATCGTTCCAGCCGTTCTCCAGCCGGGCTCAAGGTAAGCCCAATACGTCCCTTACGGTGATTCTGTCTGATTGAAGGTCGATATGCAGTGCTTCGCGTGGTCAAGTGGCGTCTGTGTCACGTTCTCGGAGCGGATCTCTGGCGTCTCGTGATGTCCACGGTAGATCTAATTCGAGTGGACCAGTCCCGCCCCTACCTTTTGCAGGGACGGGTACGGTCGTCGCGCAAGTAGGGGAAGGAAGTGCAGAGAGCCATTGGGTTGACCCAGGACCATGGAATGGACGTTTTCAGTGATGCTAGTTGTAGATCCATGGATGAGCATATGGGTACCCTAATCAGCCCACGAATCGCAGGCATCCATCCAACCATATTACAGCTGATTGCAGAACGATAGACGCACTTGAAATTCCTCCTGTACAAGGTGCTCCAAAGCCAAACAACCACAAAATGGCCATAAAAGGTGAGATGTTGGCTTAGAAAGCCGTCAGTTACTCGTTCGAGGGCAATCGAGCACATTATCGCCCAGCTTACCCCGACAAAAGTGGAGTGCCCAGCAGTAGAAATATGAGGTGCGTCCGTCGTTCTGCAATCAGCTGTAATTGCAACGTTGCGAATCTGCAGCGCGCACGACATTATTGCCGACACCGCAGCGCTCGCAATACTAATAGCTGCGAGATGGCGTTCTCGTACATAAATCGCATTTGTATCGACATACAGTATCTAGCGAGTAACAGACGATAGCAGCAAAGCGCGAGTAGTGTTAAATGCGATAAAGTAGATCCTGGGATGAGATAATGTAGATGATACAGCGATGCACTAACAGAAACAATGTATCAATAGGCGTACAGATAGGGTATTAATGTGCGTGCAGTGCAGGGAATAGACATGAGGTTTGCTGTGTGACCAGAGGGCGTGAGGATTAGCGTTATAAGATAGGCTGTGATGTCGGGGAGTGAGCGTGAGGGGAATCCAGTGGAAGCGGTAGGGTATCGTAAGACAGAGAGCGGACAGCATCAGCCTATGGGTCATGTTCTTTGCCAGTAGCTGGTGGCCCTGTCCCGTAACTAGAAAGTAGCGACATAAGATCCGCTGGAATAACAGGGTCAGCGCACGCAGACATACGGTATATGACGGAACACACTGACTCTTCTTCAAAGGTTTACTCAAGAACGAGTTCATGCCAGCGCTTAGACATAGCTGCTTGGTAGATTCTTGACAATCCGCACTCAACGCAACAACTATGTACAAGCTGGATCAGTATCAAGTGCGAGGATGCCACGGCCGATGAGTCTCACTAGGGAGGGTTATTGGGACTCTCCGCTTGCTTTCCAGCATGCGCAGTCGTTTCGCGGCTTCGACGCCGTCACATACGGGCATGTCTGCATGATTGGATTAGCTAGTCAGTCGTGGTTTGTCCCCACAGAATACGTACGGTGGTCGAAGAGGGCAACGCTGAAGTAGCCAGGTTCATGAGCCTCCCACTCTAACAGTACATTCAGCTGCTGCAACAATTCCAGAACGTGTCTGTCGTACCGCTGATAGCCTGTTCGCCATTACTAGTCGGAGTAACTTTCAGATCATATCGCTCTAACTGCTTGACGAGTAGTTTCTGAGCGACTGGGTTATCTATAAGACATTATCAGTCAGCAAATATCAATGATCTGCTTCACGTGCGATCGGTATGTCGAACCTTCTGCGATTAGAACGTTCCCGAACAGTGTCCTCTTGGCCAGCGCCGCATCTTCAGCCGAGGTGACAGCTTGTCTACTCTGGCCGGTAGGGGTACCGACCAAATTCTTCAAGCTTGCGAGAGTCTGCAGAAGCCGGGCCCTTCTTGGCGGCTTGGTCATCTTCACGACTCCAGGGGTGTTACTGCTGAAGATGGTATGGCCCGTCAAGGCGTCCGTAGTCGGCGTATACATATGTATGAGTTTAGTCTCTCTTAGACTTGGGCTTTGCAAGGACGACATCAGGCGCGCTAAATCATCCGCATGTGTCTCAGACTGGTCATCAAGGACAACGAAGTCCAGCGGTTTGGCCTGAGCATGTTGATTTCGTAAAAACTCCTCTGTTTCCTCCATTGATGTCGCAGTGCCGATTTCAAAGCCATCAAGCATGTTGCTGAGAAGCATCAACGTGACGTCGGATGGAGAGCTGAGGAGTACGCGTGGGGGTACCGGCTTCGTTAATCGATTTCGGAGATCATTGATTTCAGAGAGCACCTTAAACATATGTGAATACAAGCGAACCCGGCTTCAACTGCTAAATTGCATACCTTTCGCGATTCAGGGGACTCGGATATCCTGACTGGGATTGTGAACCAAAACACAGAGCCAACACCCAACTCCGACTGCACGCCAATAGCTCCGCCCATGAGCTTGACCAATCCTCTTGATATGGAAAGGCCAAGGCCAGTTCCACCGAAACGACGAGTGGAGGAATTGTCGGCTTGTTGAAAGGGTACAAATAGAAGGTCTACATCGCTGGAAGAAAGGCCAATACCGGTATCTCTGCGACGCAATCAGTACTTATTCGGATGCGGGGTGGATATATCACATACTGTATGACGAATTTCAATTGCACTTCACCTGGGGGCGGAACAATGCTGCGGTCAACTGAACATACAACTTTCACCGAGCCTTGCGATGTGAACTTGACCGCGTTGCCAATGAGATTCATCAGAACTATCCACCGTAGTTAGGACAGCTCTGAAACCAAGTTATTCTCGTCAACATACCTTGACGTATACGAGCATAGTCCGCCGTAACAGCTAATCAATTGGGTTAGAGCCAGCTAAATGTCCGTGGCCGTGGTCCGACAGCTTACATTGAGGAACGTCTGGTTCAATATTGAACGAGAGATCAAGCTTCTTTGCAGCCATAGGTAAGAGTAACTCCATGCAGTCCTAGGGGGTAATTTAGCCAGCTAGTAACCAGGTTCAAAGCATGTCTCACAGCAATGATGTCTTCCACCAGGAACCCCGAATATTCCAATTTTACGGCTACAGCACCGCGTCAGAATCAGTCCATGGAAGCGCATATATTCCATACCAGATGCTTCCAGTTTGCTGTAGTCGAGAATCGAATCGATGATCTAAGGCATATCTGTCAATAACTGCATTGGAAAATGCAAGAAAAAGTACAGACCTTCAATAGCAGTTCGCACGACTGTTTTGCCGTTTGGACTGCAGACGAAAGGATTAAACTGCGATGGCTATACGTGGGATAAGTGGGTCTCTTACCGATCTCCTGTTGTCCGGCATTGAGCTCCGTAGTACTTAGGATGTCAAGCAGCCCATAGAAGGAACTAGATAGCCGGACTGAGTGAACATGTATGAGGAGATCGGGCAAGACATCCACCTGAAAGGGGTGCGCAGCTCGTGACTCATAGAGGCCAAGAAATTGCTCTTGATCTGCATAGCAAATGCCGGTTAGAGAGAGGCTGATAAAGAGGGTTGTAATCGCACCTTGGTGGCCTTGAGAGCGTCTTCCCTGCTTTTGCGCGCCGCTTCCAAAGCATCTCTTTGTGCTGCTATCATCTTCAGATTCTCCCTTGTACCTGCCTGCACAGACCGGAAAAGCAGAGCATTCGCGATACTAATGCTGGCTTGCTGACAGAGCAAAGTCAGCATTGTAAACGTATTCCGCGAGAAGGGATATTTGGAAGCCAGGTAAACCGCTCCAAATGTTTGTCCTCGGTTGCTGAAAATCGGGATGCATATGACGGATTTGTGAGGACTCTGCTCTGCCTCAGAAGTGTAACGTGAATCAACCGTAATATCATCGTAGTAGACATTTTCCTTGGCGTTCAGTGCTGACGACAGCTTCAGTTGAGCGTCAGCCATGTAGGAATGTAAGACCATACCTTGCTGGGTGATTGCTTTCTGCAATGGATCCGTTATGCTCCGTATAGGCTTGGGGTTCCTGCCGACATGTTAGCGGAGCGGTTGATCCGCAGAGGCGAGAAGACATACTCGTATACTTGGCAGCGGCCTGGCGGAACCATACTCGTCGCAACAGTATAATCGCCAGCCTCCCGAGCTATTACGACACAAGCCGTCTGTGCACCCGACGACTCTGCACGCGCGGTTGTAGATGGTGCTTGCTACACAAGACGAGAAGACTTACCCGTCGCTATTTCTGTCAGGCGCTGCAATGCTGTCGGTGGATTAGTGGAGTATTTCTTTGATAAATTTGAGGCCCTACCAGATGTCAGATTGATGTCACTGGAGATCTCCTTACTCCATTTGAGTATGGACGCCAGATCAGATGCGGAGAGCGTTGCGACGTCGTCTTCGTCTAATGAATCTTGCTTGGTCGCCTCATAGATGGAAGCGGAAGTTTGGTGGCGGTACCCGATCATAACATTGTCAGTCTGAACAGCCACATCGGAAGAGAATACGTTGCGCTTTGATGGCGTCGCAAGCTTGCTTCCAACGGTCGAAGTAAGGTAGTTTCTGTACCTGATTTATCAGTATACAGATGCTGCAAAATGTACTGTACTTACACAACGGCCTGCGCTCCCCACTGGGAATGTCGGGAGATACCCCGTCGCTGCAATTCACCTCCAAGGCCCTCAACTCCGCAACGGACGTAGTGAGAGCCCTCCTACTCGCACCGAAGGTCAGTTGAAGAACAACTTTATCCGCTGGAAAAGGTTCCACAGACCAGATACAACGCCCAAGCTTCTTCCATCAACCAGTCGTTGTTAACTGCAAGCCTAAAGATGCCCCCGTCACGGACTACAGAATAGTGAGAGGAAGGTCACTAACTTTACAGCTACGTCGTAGAGCTTAAATGCATCAGGACGATTGAGGAGAGATGCTAGTTCAGCATCCTGGAGGATGGTTGAATTAGTTGACAACCAAAGCATAGTGTTCGATCTGACTTACGATGAGAGCTACCCAGGCGCTATTATTCACAGGACTTGGGGATAACCACCTATTGATTGATAATAAGTACCGGCTACAACCATGGACATTCGCACGTACTTTCTGAGGAAGGAGTGATTCTTTTCCACCTGTTTCATGTACCTCTCTCGTATGTTAACAGGCAATGCAGTATCACGCATGCACGCGATAAGGGATAGCGTGTGGAAAAACAGAGCATAGCGGACGTGTCGGTGGCTACAACTCAACTATAAGTAATCTTCTTTAAACGTGAGATTCGATGCTGACTTGGGATGATTGTCACGAGTCTCGTAGACGGCAAATCCCAATTCCGCGGCACGGTCCACATAACCTAAGCAGAAGAAACCTACGACCTAAGAGAAGTGAGACGTAGACGGAAGGCAACTGTCATGGAGTTCTCACCTTGAAAGAGTTGTACCTGGTAGACTTCAATTACCAGCTCACACTGATGGAATAACGTGCTCACCAATTCATGGTAAGAGGCAAGTTGCCAGAAGTGTGACGGACTTCCTCGGTATACTCGCTTTCTTTGAAATTCTCGGTATCGAAGCAGGTATCCGGGGAGCCGGCGTAGGTATAGCCTCCCAGGGCCCGTACGAGATTCAACTGGCCTGTATTTCATTTAGGACACGCACTATAAAACAGAAATGCACAAACCCATGGCAAGCACAATTGCATCCGCTCCGGGAGTCCAAAGTTTGATGTCATTGACGGACTGGGTTGGTGCTCAGTATCACGTAAGGGTCGGGATAATAGGGCACTTACTTCCTCGGCTGCTGGGACCAGTTCACTCACTAAAAATCCATCTGAGTTATATTCACTGAAGGCATTGCAGCACTCACAATGGTCGCATATGTATATTCGTGTTTGGATAGTATGCAAGCTGGCGAAACCGGTGTAGACACTGCAGAAAGACAATGAGAAGGGAGCACTCAATAAGTAAGGAGCTGCATTACCGATCCCCAGAGCTGTTTCCGAATTTCATACCCTGATCTAGCCGAGAAATATTTGTCCGAATATGGACATTGTCGTAGCCTGATACCATAGCACAGAATAACACTTGAGAACGACTACGACCCAGATCAGCTGCGTTCAATCTAGAGAGCAACGGAGAGTGGTCACCATTTCTCAAGGCTAGTGCCATATCTATCCGCGATGCGGAGCGCCAGCTTGCCTAAATCGGCAGAAAACCTGTAAAGATCCCGTCTCTCCGCTGCGGCTACCCTCAGTAATCAGAACCCAGCATAATCAGCGAACAAGACTAATTTACCTGCTAGGGCGAAGAAGAACCCCAAAGACGTGCCGGGCGACATCCCCGACCTTCGCCACAACTTTAGTACAGCCATGTCTCCGGAGGAGCAGGCTTTTCGCACCTTAGCGCCAGCTGAATAGTCTACCGGAAACGCGTCAATGGAATGCAATCGTGATGCCTACGGATAGCTGACCGTGAGTCCAATCACATCAGCAAACCCCTCCCCCTTACTCCAATACGCGTGTGTGCCTAGCGATTATAAGTAGAGCACACAGAAAGGAACATTTAAAGTAACTGACCAGCATCATTCAACAATGCGACAGCGAGGTCCGTTCGGGGATCCGTCGCACGTGGTATTGCCAGGATGTCATCGAAGCCCACGGCTAGGATTTCGTTCTTAACCTGCTCGAACATAGCATCTGCTTCGCGTCGAGTCGGCGCTGCATTCACTTCAACCCCTAATATATGCAAGGCCAAGAGATTGTCCTTGAGGGCACCCTCAAAGTTGTTCCGCATCCAGTGGTTTCGCGACCGGAGACGGAGTAACCTCGCCTTGTCCTCAGGATGATCCGCTTTGGACAGACATTCTTCGACAAGGGAATCGGACTCATTGAAGTCACCTAAACCGCGGTGAGGATACGCAGGTCAAAATATTCGAGCAACGAACCTTTCCAGTTCGAGAGTCTTTTATAACGTGGGTCAGTGACGAAATACATTCATATAAGTACTAGTGCAACCACTTACGCTGCGAGTCGGGTGAATAGAAGCAGGGTACGCGCGGGATCTCTGTCCCAAGCGTCATCTGTCAAGAGGGACCTAGCACTGACCAAGGATTGTAGAGCCAACTGTATGCACGAAATGTTGAGAAGGACATTATATACTTGCTGATTGTAACAGACCTCATGAGCACCTCGTGCCCAGGCAGCATCTCCTGACTCGATCATGAGATTGAGTAGTTCCTCCCGCTTCGCGTGCTCTCGCAGAAGAGGGAGGCACCTATGAAAAAAAGTGAGTATTGATGATACCGAATGGGACAATGTACTTACCTCTTCGCATGCTCTGCGATGCGATAGACATCAGGCGCGGACTCCATAAGCATCATTAAGACGATCTAAGAACACCGTCGCATACAGTATGAATGCTGTGGACCACTCAGCGAGCCTCTGAAGACTTACCCGGAAGGACATCTTAGCTCGCACTTCCTCTGGCAAGCTCTCGACTTCTGTCTCTGCGGCCTGTCTATAGCGGTCATGGGTAAACGCACACATGTCGCGGCCACGCTGGACCAGCCATCCTTCTTGGATCGCTGTCTGCAATCCGCGAATAGAGCTATGGTTGGCAGGGCCTACGCTGCCTTCCCTCTTAGGACGCGGCATGGGGGTGAATTCTTCAGCACCACCGTCGTCCTCGCTGCCGCTGCCACTGCTGCCAGGATCTTCCCAGTCCATCAGGAGAGCCACCTCCGTCACTTTGAACCTGCAAAGTAGGTTTGCTATTTGTTGCAGTCCCATGTGTACAGCTTGAGTACTCACGTCGCCCCGAAGAAAGACGCCCATATGATGAACCTACGAGCTTCATCAGGCAGCTCCCTCAAGTGTTTCGTCAGGAAAAGTGGGTCCGCGGGATCAGAGACGATATGCTGATCCAGATAGAGAGCTTCAATGGAGGGCATATTGAACTGCCAGTGATTGTGCTCCCAATCGAACG
The DNA here is from genome assembly GCF_000344685.1 of Gloeophyllum trabeum ATCC 11539. Taxonomy (NCBI): domain Eukaryota; kingdom Fungi; phylum Basidiomycota; class Agaricomycetes; order Gloeophyllales; family Gloeophyllaceae; genus Gloeophyllum; species Gloeophyllum trabeum. The sequence continues at coordinate 3,430,988 of NW_006920410.1, read as the reverse complement.
TGATGAGCCGCTGCCTGTGCAGCTGGGTGAGGACATTCCGAGCAGAGAACGCATTACCTCCAGACACTGAATGGACCACTCTAGCGAGAGGAGCGCACTCTTCTCTTGGCCGATGAAGGGTACGAGCAACCATGATGGAGATAGCAGAGAATGGTAGGGGTTCCAGGTTCAGCCAAGTAGTACGCGAGCCCGTCGGTGCCATAGCTTTCACACGAGCCACAGTTGTTCTGAAGGAGGACTCTCAGTGGGACTTGACAGGCAAATAAGACCTACGTACTGGTATGTCTTGTCGTTCCGCAGAGTAACGAACATGAGCTGGACAAAATTAGACATCACACTGATAGGGAACGGAGGTAAGTCGCCGCACCATACGGCTCTTGGAATTCATCAATGTCGCGATGAGATCCAAGGACCTATTGACTATAAGTGGAAAGACCTGGTAAAGAATGCTGAAAACATACGATTCATCTGCTTCATGAAGATCATCAAGAAACAGCGCGAATAACCGGGTTTCCGCCAGCACGACAAAGACGTTTTCTACCAGCGACTGAAATCGAGCGCGAAGCTCCCTCGTCGACAGAGACTCGCGAGGAGGCTCGAGATTGATGTCGAAGAGGCTCAACACGTCGCGGAGTTCGTCCGCGCCTTGATACAGCAGTGGCACATTCTGCAGCTGAGGCCCCAAACGAGCCTTCAAGGCGGCCACGAATCGGTGAAGATCGCTATGAAATACCATCAATTGCCTCAGGACAGAGGAGAGACACGATAGCTTCCGACGCAGTCCGACGAATAAGCAAACTATCTCAAGGGTGGGTGCATGTCCGACTTACTAGTGCAGAAAATGGTGCAGCATCCGCATTCTGGAATTTGGCCTGACCCCACAACCCATGCGATCGCCACTTTGCTTGGTTAGCAAGCACCAATGAACTCTTACCAGCTCCTGGAGGGCCAACGATGATAATCGTGTGAGCCCTAGCTGTCTTTGATCTCGCAGGCGTCAGCGCAACCCTCCTCAACCCGTCGCTGGTGGTCATCGGCGGGCTCATCATGCTCGTCGTGGCAGTGCTCGTCGAGCTCTGGTCAAACTGCGTGTTCGTTGCCTGTGTAGAGAGTGGCGGTGTCATCTTCGGGCTCCCCTCCTCTTCATTCAGCACGAGACTCTGCGACGACTCGCTCTTCGTCGAGGACGCCTCGCCCTGGTCCTCACTCCGCCCGGGACGACTTTGTGTCTCGCTGCCTTGAGGGCTTGACGCGTTCAGGGCGATGTAGCCTCCCTTACCGCCGTGATGCCGCGCATACGACGTCGATACGTTCCGGATCACATTCCGGATCAGCTCCAGCTCTCGTTCACGTCCAAACTACAATCCGAGTATGTTAGTTGGCACTTGGGTTTCAGAGGGAAATAGCGTGGATACCAAGCTAGTAGGGATAGTGAACTCCTGACGAAAGTCAGCACAGGATGGGCATGGAGTAGGGTAGAGGCGTACTGCATATCGATCTTGAGTAGCAATTTCGAATGTTGGTATGAGTTCCATGGATGAGTCAGAAGCAGACGAGACAGCGGCTAGAAGTCGCCGCTGACACTCGAGGAGGTCGGCTTTCAAACCTTCCGCGCTCTGGTATCTATGATCTGGACTTTTGGAAAGTAGCTGAAGAACAGACTTCAGCCACGCGAGTGCAAGGAGGCTGCCGATATGTTACCTTGTCTATGATGAAGGCGAGGACTTGCGGGACATCTCGACGGACTTCGTGCACGGGCATCGGCCGCTTCTGCACGATTGCATGCAGAAGCTCCAAGGGTCCTCCCTCGAAGGGCATGATACCCCGCCCGACAAGGAGTGTCCAGAAGAGGATACCAATGGCGTACAGGTCTGTTCTGTGGTCCTCGATAGTGGTATCCATGCCGCCTGTTTGCTCGGGCGCGAGATAACACAAAGCCTCCTTGACTTTGTGCTTCTCGACTTCCTCGAAAGCATCGGCGGCGCGAATGACGAGGGCGGACGGACCCCCGAACTGCTCCAGCGAGATAGCGCGATTTCCGAAATGGACGAAGCGGACCAAGCCCGAATGATGGTTCAAATGAAACGCGTTCGCGCGTACTGAACGATGTCACGTAAGGAACGGAATAATATAGGTGCGAAAGTCATTTTAGCTACCTTCACGGTGGATCAAGCCAGTCCTTCGAGCAACGGATCAGCATCTGACCTACTATTGGTGACACATACCGACGTACTTGTGCAATATTTCAAGACAATGTGTTGCCTGAATGGCGAATCTGACAGCATTGTGAGACTCATGTTTGCGATACTGCTATTTCAGCTTACTCAAGGAAGGACGCCAGGTCCATCACATCGAATGCTTCCATTTCTTCTAATTCGGGTTCTTCTATTCCCATCATGTATATATCACCATGAGAGGTAGACGGTCGGGGCCGCTTTTGGTCAGCGAGGAGCAGGTCATTGACTCTCGATGGCGGGAAATAGCGGCCCAGTAAATTGAATCCTGGGTGCACGACTAGCAGCACAACACAGTCGCCCTTATCCCGGGGCACAGCGAAGTAATCAATGAGGGTCAGACAAGTGCTAGCAGCATCTGGGGTTGCTGCCAGTCTCCCAAGACTGCAGGCGTGATGTCAGGCGATAGCACGTAATCCAGCGGCAGCCTCTTACATATGCGCCTCGCGCTCTATGCACATTGACCCATTCGTATGTGCGGGTGCAATTTTTGCAAGAACGGCGGACCCATCCTTGAGACTGTTGCCCTCCGCTAATAGTGTCAGGCTCCCAGTGTCCGCCCACGGAACGGCCTGAGTATGATCAGGATACGTATCGGAGTAGTTTCTGGCCATCCACGCACCTTTTCGAAAGTGTATCCGGGCACGGAGAGAACGCCCTCTTTGAAATACAGATTGGGGAGCGATGGTTGTGCATACTTCCGGCGCATGGCGGACGACCAAGACGGCTCGCAGTCGGAAGAGGAGGGGGTGTCCGACGACGAGCAGAGGGACTCAAGGCCGCCTAAGAGGTGTGTGGGCAGAGCGAAGCCGGCGGCGAGTGATTCCACAAGGCGCAAAGCGACTTGGGCAGAGTTGGGCTTCCTGCAGCGCAAGCGTGGGAAGCTGTCAAGGTGCAGGTGGGCGACCCTTCTGATTGGCTAACGGAGCGCGCTTCCCCGAAGGCCTGGGCCCGAAGCCTGACGTCTGCCTACGTCATTTCTTGTCGGCTGCACGCGTACCTGGCCATCCCGTCTCCGGCTCTCTTATCATTGGTCTCAGTGTACGCATTTCAGCTTCCGCGGCCCTCTCGCCGCAACGTCGCGATTACACAAAGAGCCGACGGCGGCTTCAGTGACATTGGCAGAGTAGTACGATTACAGGGAGACGCGATAGAAAAGAGGAGAGGAGAGTTGGGAAAGACAACATTGTACGGGACCAGTATACGAAGACCAGTAACGGCGGGGAAAAAGATACAATCAAGAAGTCACTGAGCACACAAAATATCACAGTCAGTCACATAATCAGCGCGCACAAGGTCAGGTGAAGCTTACTGTAGCTGGCCGGATCAATGTGGTCAGGCAGCTCAGGCACTGCCACCTCGAATCTTGACTGCACAGCTGCCATGACCTGCTGGTCCGCCTCAGACGAGAGGAATGTGATAGCGAGACCCTTGGTGCCGAATCGCCCAGCGCGACTGCAAGGCATAGCCAACTCAGTTCATGCGCACTGTCATTAATTATGGAATGCACTCACCCGACACGATGCAGGTAGCTGTCGGCATCCGGAGGGCAATCATAGTTGATCACAATATTAACCCGCTCCACATCGATTCCACGACCAAAAATATCCGTGGCAACTAAGATACGTTTCTCAAAAGCCTTGAAGGACGTGTAGCGGTTGATACTAAGCAACAATTAAGCTCGTGAGTAAATTAACCAAGGACCATGTGAAGGCATCATACCGTTCCTCCTGGGCGAGCCCTGAGTGAATGCTTATACTGGGGAAATTACAAGAGACGAGTAATTTGTCCAGCTCAATGCACCGCGCAACGGACTTGACAAAGATGACGACCTGCCACGATGTCGTCATAAACGTGCACTTCATCCCGAACACCGCAACAAATCATACCTGGTTGAACTCCAGCGTATCCAGCAGCTCATTCAACTTCCTATTCTTCTGTACTTCCTCCAGCTTCACATAGTGCTGCTGTAGACCGTGCAGCGTCAATTTTGTCTCGTCATCCACGAAGATTTCGAGGGGCTGGAGCAGGCGTCAGCATCTCGAACATGCGGAGATTGATGAAACGCATACGTTTGCCATGAACTTCTTGCAAGTGACCCGGATGTCCTTCGCGAGTGTGGCGCTGAACATCATAACTTGCTTGTGGTGGGGCGTAGCGCGAAAGATTTCTTGCACGTCGCGGCGCATGTCTAACGGATGCGTATGCCAGTAAGATGACGCGTCGACAAAACAACGAGAAAATAGAAGAACGAAAGAACGTGGCCGCCGGTATGAACGAATAAAAACGCGGAAAGATCGTAGCCATGCATAAGGAAGCGTGGTCTTCGGCACTCGCGTGCACTTGACGTTCAGCCACGAAGCTTCCCCGCTTGTCGCGTCCCGTCACTTGTTCTTCATGAGAGGCACGACCGCGTCAACTCCGACAATACTCCGACTCGACGTCACCCCGAACCCTACTTCCTACCGACCAAATTCCAGATCGAAGGATGTGCGAACGGTGAACGCGCTGCGAAGGCCGCGGACGGGCGAGACAAGGTCGCGAAACCAGGCGGCCGATGAAGCAATATAAAGGACGACGCGGGGCGGAGGGCGAAAGCGCATAACTAACCAAGTTGTTCGAGCATTTTGTCGCACTCGTCGAGAACAAAGTGCTTCACGTGTTTCGCGTCCAAAATCTTGTCTCTAACCAGGGCATTCAGACGTCCTGGCGTGGCGACCACAATGTGGGGACACTTGGTCTTGTCTCGCAGAATTTCGGCGTCCTTGGCGATGGGAATACCTCCGTAGAAGGTGCTGACGCGTACATCGGGCATGTACTTCGCGAATCGAGTGTACTCGTTCTTGATCTGGAAGGCCAGTTCTCGGGTGTGGCAAAGAACAATGACAGAAACTTCGCCGTTGACGGGCTCAAGTTGCTGCAATGTTGCCAAGACGAAGACGGCAGTCTTGCCGTGGCCAGACTTGGCCTGGCAAAGGACATCCATTCCAAGTACAGCCTGAGGGATACATTCTTGTTGAACTATATGATGTGCAATGTGAGTCGCAGTTCTTTACCGGCGGTTCGGTCAAGTAGTTTACCTTCTGAGGGATGTTCAAAACCAAGGTCGCTAATAGCTCGCAGAAGTTCGGGTTTCAACAAGAAGTCCCTGTTGAAGAGCCTATTTCAGCGAGATGCACCCACCCAACTGTTGATAAAGGAGACACACCTGAAGCCGGTGGAATGGATTCCAGAGAAGTTTTTCTTCTCCTCCTTGCCCTCGCCATCGGCTACTGCGCCTGCAGTAGCAGCAGCAGCGCCTGTCACAGCAACACCGTTGGTGACGACGTCCTGCTCGTCCTCGTAGTCGATGAGTTCCTCGTTGTCGTTGGCGCTCATTTTGTGTCGGAGACGTCGGTTTGAAGAGAGGTTTTACAGATGAAAGCAGGATAAGGACAAGGAGACGACGCGCGCTGGTGATGGTCAAGAGCAAAAAGAGGCGCCGCGTCAACTTCGACGGTGGCACCAACCGTGACGCTTGCCCACGCTCACGGACCCCGTGGCCACACAATAGAAGAGGGTTCTCTTAGCTGACTTTCTCCTCCTATACCTCTGCATTGACTATGTACGGTACACATACTGCCTCTCTTATGCACGCTGTGAATATTAATGCTATTTCTATGCGTTCGTTTCACGGAGCACGATGTTCGAAGCGCTGTGACAGTCGTGACGCGTGATGCCGACCGCTATTAGTCCGGCGATATGCAGCAGAGCTCAGAGTACGGTCCGTGATATTACCCGGGACGCTCTGACTGAGCACTACAAATTATCTTCGTGTCCAGTACACGCTGGTGGACAGCGCGGACTCACAGCAAGTCGGCAGGCTTACGGAGCTCCGTGTTATACATAGGTCGTTCAGGTCCGAGCGATCGCGCTGACTCCTGCAGGACTTAAGCCTTCCATGCGCTGTACTGGACACGAACTGGAAAGATACAGCGGTAGAGAATATGCCTGGTAGCTATCCATTTTGGTGAGCTCTACGTTTCCGTGGTGCGCCCGCCCCTACTGAGACGGACAAGGTTGGGAGGTTAGTGTATCGACGGTGAATCAGGCATTTGGGACACGCTGACGGAAACTCTGGAATGATAAGGCGTGGCTGCCTCCAGTATGTTCATTATGGATTCCCTTGCAATGGCGACGACACTCATAATAGATGAACAGTGGCGGCTTGTTGCACCCATCCGCTGGATTTGACGAAAGTGTGAGCTGCTGGAACCCCAAGTAATGTGTCCTTCCGCTCACTGTGTCGGCTTGAAGTCGAATGCAAACACTCCCGCAGTCCGTTGCTGGCCCCAAAGGACCCTCAACATTTACCGTCCTGCGTTTCTCCATAGCAGAGGCCGGCATTCGCAGCTTGTACACAGGACTCACAGCTTCCTTGATGAGGCAGATGTCATATTCGCTCGTCAGACTTGGTAGTTATGAAAAGATCAAGTACGCCTTAACCACAGATGGCTCTGCATCTACGACGGAGCTACTGCTGGCCGCGGCCCTGGCTGGCGGCTTAGGTGGGATTGCAGGCAACCCAGCAGGTAAGGCGCCGTCTGCAGGCACTAAGGATGATGGACCGATATTTGTCTCTGCTTAGATATTCTGCTTGTTCGGATGACTTCTGATTCCATACGCCCACCTGAGAAGCGATACGGGTACCGCAATGCTCTGGCGGGTCTCGTGAGGATAGTCAAGGATGAGGGTGTCCCAGGACTGATGAGAGGATTGGGTCCCAATGTGGTAAGTCGAGAAACGGTGAACCCGCTTCAATCCGGTCTGACGAGAATACTAGACTAGGGCGGTCTTAATGAACGTACGTGCTCTATCCCGGGCTTATGCTGGTGAATTTGATATACAATACTGTTTAGGCTTCCCAGGTTGGATCGTGAGTGGCAGTTCCTGTCCCCGGGTGCTACCCGCGTAAAGGATCTTCGTTGATCACATGAACATAGATATGATTACTTCAAAACGTTATTACTCCGTCATCGTCTTCCCATGGTCGACTATCAAATGCAAGACAACCTCTTATGCCACTTTACTGCCAGTACTCTGGCTGGGACAGTTGCGACTAGTAAGTCTTATCCGTTCACCCCGACACAGACGTGTCTGAGACCGTATTTAGCCATATGTTCCCCCGCGGACGTCGTTAAATCCAGAATGATGTCTCTAGTATGTCTAATTGTGTGCTTCAACTCCTGAACCCGCTCATGAGCTGTATAGTCTGGTAACACAACCCCAATGCAAATGCTCAAGGAGTCCTTGAGGACGGAAGGCCCGGCATTCCTTTTCAAGGGTTGGACACCCGCATTCATTCGCCTCGTCCCTAATACGATCCTTATGTTTGTCTTTTTCGAGGTGCGTGATGGTCGTACAACTGAACCCATACTGTATTGATGCGCCCCGCTATAGCAACTCAAGAAGCAGTGGAGGTTATTAGTATCCTCGTGAAGATCTTCGTTGTAGATGCGCGACATCTGTGCTTAGGATTATACCTGCTAGACGGTCCGATAGATCTGCTTGCATTATCTTACAATTCATATTTATCCAGTAGACACACAGGCTCGTGAGGGAAGTCGTCTCCATTTCCGGTTGTACACAGAACGTATGCAGATATTGTCGAACAACACCATCTGCCCGCACTCCCTTCCATCCACAAGAGATTGTCTTACCCGACGTTGTAGACGATGATCTTGTCCAGGTCGCCAGCGTAGTCTGCAACCATTCAGACAAACTAGCGCACAGGACATAGGGCTGACAACTTACTGCTCTGGCCAGAGCCCAACGTGATGGTGTTGGACCCGCTCTTCAGGTTCAGCTTCACCGGGACACTCAAGATGACATGGCCTCCTCCAGTGTCGGGCTGATCGACGAGGGCGGCTGCACCGCCGTTGACACTGCAGGGTCGATCATGAGTTAATTATGCAAAGTTTCGATGAAGCTACTTACCTGACAGTCACATTCCTGTAGGAGGAGTCGCCGTTGCCGTAGTACAAAGATACCCACTGCCCTTTGCCGTTGCCCTGGACGTTATCGAAGGTGACGGTTCCACCGTTGCCTATAAAACGTACGGAGTGAGACGCAGGGTTCCAGACGCCAACGGCGCAGAGTCATACCGAGGTATCCCACAGCTTTGCCACCAGAGTAGGAGGAATCGCTGAGGATCGTCGCGTTACCTCCAAGCGTCCCAGACTCTGCCTCGTAAGTAGTACCACTAGCAGCACTGTACGTGCCTGATGCCGCCGTTAGTGCAGGCAGGAAAGGCAGTCGTGCAGTCGTGTACCTGCAGCCAAGTTCACGCTCCAGACGTCCACCCATACGAGCTGCGGACTACCGCTAGACCAGCTCAAAGGAAGCCATATGTACCGACTGCTCCCGAGCAGGGAAGGCCTCCAGCGGTCGCCCATGTATATGGCATTGGATCCTAGTGGGAGGTCGAAGTTGTTCTGGGAGTAGTATGTGCGGGTGTTTTCCGGAGCAATGTCTTCTTGGCTTGTCCAGTTCCCGGAAAGCGACTGCACAATGCGTGTTGGGGATGCTACTCAGCGATTTGTATGAGTACTTACGCTAGCGCGGAACCACTTATTCGGATTCGGGGCCCACCCACTGGTGTGAGAGGCGAACAGGTAGTAGGCCTGACACGGCAACATTAGGTCTTGGCTCAAGTTAGAGGATTGCGTGGTACATACACCATTCCTCTTCACGATACCGGGTGCTTCGAGGGTAGCGCCTGCGTCGTATATGAGTATACATGAGTAGTAGGGACGCCCGCTAACACGCACCATTCAGCACATTCACCTGAGTAGTCACGTTGTAGTAGTTGGAGTCCATTCTCGATATCTTGAAGTTCTGGTTGTTGTCGGAGGCGTAGAGGAGATACGCAGTGCCGTCATCTAAGGTGATGAGTCCACATTAGGTGAAGCCTCCGAGGTGCTCAAACCAGCATTCACCATCTTGGAACACACCCATATCCCGGGATTGCGCACCCAGCGGCTGCCAGCTCCCTTTGTAGGAGTATGGTCCGCAAGGCGAAGACGCAATGGCTACGCCCACCATGGCTGCGCCGTAGCTTTCGGGGATGTATATGAGACCAGCAGACTCAAGCCGGGTCAGAAAGTAATCACTCACTTGGAGCTGTCGGAGTGAAACCACATGACGTATTCTTTATTCTGTTCATCCATGCCATCAACAAAGATCGTTCCTAACGTGCGGTATACCACTTTACGTTGGAATTGTACAGCACTGAGATGTGACATACGGATCAAGTACGAAAGTGGGTATTGGTGGGTGAGGATCTACCTTTGGGTCTTTCTACGATGTTCGACGTCGAGATCATGGTACCACTTTGCGGAGTGAGCGCATCCGCATTCCTTTCCCAGTTGACCAAGTCAGTGGACTAAAGGATGTCAGGTCCTTCTCTATGACTCAGGGCAACTACACGGGCGAACCGAGTAGCAGGACACTGCTCTGAATTCGGCACTATTGGTGGTTTTGTCTTCTCCATGCCAATAGTAGGTGTTGCCAACCTTTGGACAAGTAAGCATACATATGGCGAGGCTCGACTCTCGCTCGCACCTTTAGGATGCCTCCACCATGAGCCTGGATGACATTCCCGTATGTGTCAGTCCATGCCGCGCCTGGCACAATAACGCTTTCGGCATGTGCTAAAGCAGCGAGCAAAAACACGAGGGCAGAGCAGAGGAGGAGCGCGACCATGGTTGGGACCTTGCAGTATCCTTCTCCCAATCCCCTTCAGCTTTATATCGCTGGTCATGAGAAGCACTCGGTGTCTGAAATACAAGGTAACTTTCCAACTGAGGCAGATATGAAATGTCTGATCACCACGGGACGTCCCAACTGTGTGTAGAGAGTCGACGGTCCGCCGGGGGGCTCGTGCGGACCCGAAAGAAGCGTGCATCCATCTGCGCCTCATTACACGTGCAAGCCACCGGCGAGTACTGCAGAGGTCAAAGACGGCATAAAACAGGGCTGTATTGCAGCAGAGGACCGCGTCTGGCCGTGCAAAGGTGCGTCTCCGTGCCCGGCGCGTTATGGTGGACGCATTTGCATCGGACTGGCAGCGGTTATCGGGAGCGATTCGATCGACGTCCGGCCTCGCCCGGCCCACGAGCCGCCCGATCGCTCGCGTGGGATCCCTTTCTGAGCGATTCTCGCGATTCTTCGTAACGCTCCGTCCCGTCCCCGGGCCTCAGCATTTCGATCTAAGTTACCTGCCCCATCGTCCACCCGTTTAACCTTAGATCATGGAGGCTTTTCAACTGCTCTCTCGTGGAGGGGTGAAGTTTGACAAAACTCGGTTCAAAGACGACGTTCGGTTGTTTAATGTATGTCCGGGGCCCTTCTCACCATCTTCCACACGCTGACCTCTGGCAGAAAGAGAAGGGGAATTCGGCCAAAAGGAAGGAAGCAGTTAAATATGACAGTGGCGAACTCCCTGCCGAGCTTGACTTCTTCAAGTACGCAAAGGGCGGCCCGGCCGTCAAACGGAAAGCTGGTGAAAACGCGGAGGCACATGACGGAAAGCGGAGAAGAGTGGACGAGGACGAGGAGGACGAGGATGATGAGGAGGATGAACTAGGACGAGAAGGAAGTGACGCAGAATCTTCAAGTGCTCAACCTACCCAACGACACCGTGTAACGGCCAAAGGATCCAATGTTCCTGGGCCGGCCGATTCTTTTGAGGCGCTGAAGGAGCGATACCACCTCTCCTCCCGTCTCCTAACAAATCTCGCCTCGAATGGCTTCAAGCATCCCACAGGTATCCAGTCGCACGGCGTGCCTATTCTGCTGGAGGTACGCAGGTTTCTTCAAAGTGTGCTATTGCGCTGCTCAGTCTCTTTACTTCAGGGCCGTGATCTAGCTGCCATATCGCCGACAGGTACGGGAAAGACACTCGCGTACACCCTCCCGGTCCTGCAAGCCTTGGGCGCACCGGCGGCAAGTGCCAAGTCTACCGCTGGTGCAGGCGTCCGGGCCGTAATCCTCGCGCCGACTAGAGAGCTTGCTCATCAAATACACAACGAGTTCCTACGTATGGCAGAAGGTCGAAAATGGCGGATTGTCTTGTTCAGCAAGGCCACGGCTGCTACGCTAGCGGACAAGAATGCGCGGGACAAAGTAGGTCAGTCTACTACTCGTTGCTGAGGTCGTATCCAAGTCTGATGTATATCGCGTCAGACGTGATTATAAGCACACCGTTGCGTTTGGTGGCGTCGTTACAAAATGGTACACTGGACTTGAGCAAGTGCGACTGACGTTTTCTCGTGCCCCGATAGATATTGAATGCGTATCATCTGTTTAGCGTAAGACACCTTGTGCTGGATGAGGCCGATCGTATGCTCGACACCGAATTTTTAGAGCAAGTCCAGGAAGTTGTAGCGGCCTGCACGCATCCATCTATCCAGAAGGCGGTCTTCAGTGCTACTCTACCTGCGGGAGCCGAGAAGCTCGCTATGGAGATGCTCAGGGACCCCATACGTATTGTCGTTGGTCTGAAGTAAGTTATTAGCCTGCTTACTACTTTGGATGCTCCAAACTAATCGATTGATCAGAGATACCCCCCTACCTCTTATTGCACAGTCCCTAACCTACGTCGCCGACGAGTCGTCCAAACTCCCGACTCTGTTGACGTATCTGTCTCAACCCTATAATCCCCCCGTCCTCATATTCGTATCGTCTCAGCCCCGTGCAACCTCTTTAGCCGAAGAGTTAATCATCAACGGCGTGCCTAACGTAGACTGCCTGCATGCGGGCATGACGAAGAAGGAAAGGGAAGACGCGGTGACGCGTATGCGGAGAGGCGAGAGCTGGGTGATGGTCAGTACGGAGGTCATGGCTCGCGGCATGGACTTCAAGGGTGTCAGGGAAGTCATCAACTACGACTTCCCCACCAGTGTCCAGAGCTATATCCATAGGATCGGTGCGTATTATTGGCCGATTCCGTCTATCCATGTGCTTACAGTGGGGACCCTTAGGACGGACTGGGCGCGCTGGTCGGGAGGGCAAGGCGGTGACGTACTTCACGAACGAAGACGCACCTTTCCTGAAATCGTACGTTTCGAATCTCAATTATGTGGGTCCCTGTATAATGGGTCTTCTCGCAATCATAGTATCGCCAACGTTATTCTGCAATCTGGCTCTACTGTCCCCGAGTGGATCATGAAATTGCCGAAGCCCTCGAAGATGAAGCGGAAGGCAATGGGCAAGGTCCAGAGGGGCGACTTCGTCGACAAGGCTCGGAAGATCGGTAGGAACGATGCGATCAAAAAAAGGTGAGCCTCGGCGACTGTTTGGAGGGGTACAGATCGAGCACAATAAGCTGATCTCGCTGCTCGTACCCCAACAGGGATATGATTGCTGGCTCGAAGCGTCGGAAAGAAAAGGCGGCGCGGAACGGCGAGTCAAGCGAGCAGTTGGAAAACCGGGGAGGGGACCGATAATGGAAGATGATCCGGGTGCCCTATCGACATCTGGTGGTGTGGCTGCGCTTCTCGTTACCGTTACACTCTGTGTGACCATTGTCCTTAGAACGCCACTCCGAAAGCCACTCGTCGAGAGTGAATATAAGTACGACGTACGGAACATGTTAGCGGCTATTCTCCGAAGTCCACCACGGGGATCAAGTGTGTTCTTTTGTACTTCATACCCCGCTGGAGGGCGTTGTGGATGCGTGCAAAGTGGCTGGTCTTTTGTACGCTCAAACGAGTTATCTCAGTCAGTTTTGCCAAAACATCCTCATGTCCAAGCAATGCGAGATGCGAGGGACTATGGCGGCGGACGCTTGCCTAGACCTATGTTAATAATTGAGGGCAAGATAGAACATCATGTAGACGCGTTGATAGGACCGGTAGAGGGGTACTGATCCTCTCAGCCATTGTGCCTCGTCAGTGCGTCGGGCACCGCCGTACGTGGAGTCCCAAATTACCTGAATGGCCAAAGCATGATGAACGGCATGTCATAGCGTGTGGTGCTGGGCAGATCAACAGCGTCGTAGTGGGAAGATTCCCCCGCCCTATTATCACAACCATGCCAGGGATCACATCCTAATGCAGCGATGGAATGGTTCTTTCGGTTCTCGTGCATCGCTATGGACGGTGTGCCGATCGGCGGAACTGCTGACAGAGATCCTATTATAGTAACCAGTGCCTTGGACTACGCCACTTGTATTTGCCTCCGTGCACTGTTTATTCATTTCCGGTCTTGTTTGGCGCTGAAAAAAGACGAGCTTCGGTCAGCGTACCCTTCAGACATGGCGCCTTCCAACGACCTAATTTTTGAAGAGAAACGCACGTAGGTTCCAAACATTGATCTGAGCTGGGGGGGACGGCGGGGGCGGAGCCGGAAGCATTTATCAAGTCCTACAAAAGGTAAGGTCGATTGCGACCATTAATATCTAGATCAAAATAAAGTTGAGAATTTGCCTCGTTTCTTCAACGAGGCTCCGAGAGAGTGATAACTACCTTCCCTACGCCAGAGCACGGAAAATGCAGTATTCTCAGGCCGAACATTCAAAAGGGACGCACAATGGCTCTCCAGAGGACATACCCCAGCACCCACCGCTCCCCTCAAGAGCGATTTCGAACGAAAGCAAACGCACCTCTATCGATTGCAGCAATAGCCACTCGCCATGCCTGCTATCCGCAACGTCAGACGCTCTCGCCGCCTCTCGAGGCAGGAGCCACTTGGCGGTGAGTACTGTTTATTTGCGACTGTGGGTCCCCAACGTTCTTACTTGCTTGTTATGGTCCCGTAGATTCCGCACAGTGGGAAACCTACTGGGGCGAAGAGAGCCTACTTTACCCGACCACGTTAAGCCCAGCCTCGTCGCAGACTACGACGCCTTCCTCGTATCACTCCTCCCTTCCTTCGTCGACCACTAGTAGCCCCAGTCTCAGCTCTGATGGCTTGCCGTCTCCGTCGCCGGCTCATCGCTCCAAGTCCAAGTCCAAGTCCTCCCATGCCCGCCAGCGAGGCGACGATCACATCCCGCGTCCGCCCAACGCCTTCATCATGTTCCGCAAGGACCTCGTCAGAGGCGGTTGGCTGAAGGAGTCTGTTGAACGTGATCAGCGATGCCATAGCCGTGTGGCGGGCCACGTATGGAACAGTTTGTCGCCCGAGCAGCGAGCTCCTTACCATGCCGCAGCCGAGAGGGAGAAGCAAGAGCACGCCCGCCTGTATCCCGACTACAAGTATCACCCCTCTGGACAGAAGAAGAAGGGTTCGAAGAGGCGCGTCAAGAGGAATGGGGCGGATGACCAGAGACGCTGCGAGGTCATGGCCAAGCTGATCCTCGACGGATACGAAGGAGACGAGCTCGAGCGTCGCCTGAACGAGCTGGAGAGCCAGGGCTCCAAGCGGGAGCCCAAGATAGAGACGAAGGCGCCGAAGATCCGTTCTCGCCAGCGTGTCGTGGAGCAGCCGCCTTCTCCTCCGCCCAAGCAGGAGTCTCCTCAGATGCCAGGTCTTACGTTCGAACCTTCCTTTGTACACGACACCCCTGTGTTCGCCCCCACGGAAGATATGTCTGCGCTCGCTTTGTCGTCCCAGCCTGTCAATCCTGAGGTGCGTGCATCTGCCAGCGGACACGTACTCTTCGCTGATCATGATTTACAGGGCGTCCAACAACAGATTGGCATCCACCTGCTGCAAGGGGATCACACTGATCTCGTGCACCACCCTGTGGGCGAGTTGTACTTGCCGCAGGAGCAGCTTTCCAGCATGGAGCAATGGACTACTGCGGGCGTGGATTATTCTGCTCTATTTACTTCATATGCGGCCATCGAGGGCGTCACCCAGCCCATCAATGACGGTTCCTCGTCTTTGTTCGTCTGGGATAATCCTTCGCCCTTCGCAACCCCCGACATGGACCTCACCCAATACCTCAACTTCGACGCGCCGTACTGATCAGTGGATTTCTCATCTTTCCCTTTCTAATTCGTCTTCTCTGAAAGAAAGAAAGAGTACGTACATTTCTTTCCATGAGCTGGGTCTGTTTTCTTCCGTATCCCGACTACCAAAGCGCCAAAAGCGCGCTCATAGCTTACGCCGTACCGCTCCTGCTTCGATCTTATGTCCCGTCTATATGCATGTCTTCTGTCTTCGTAAGCTTTCTTGTACAATGAAATGGCTGTCCCCGAACGCGCATGTGCCGCTACCGTATCATTACCTCATCTGCAATCCAGCACTTCTACTTCATCGATGCTTATGAATACGCCATACGAGGAAGTGCGCTAGCGCTAGTCTAAAGCATCAGCGCTTCGCTTTCTTTGGGTTCTTCTCCCCGCCTCCCTCGCGCCTCTTACCAGTAGCTTGCTCTGGCGCTTTCGGATCGACAGCTTCGATCCTTCCCTCTGCATGTTCCGCCCTCAGCCAAGTGGCGCACTCCTCCTTTGTGCCCTGTGGATGGTCCAGTTGCCACTCCACTACGCGCGCCAGAGCCTGTCCTGTCCAGGGCCCAGGTTTGGCATTCAGTTCAGCTACGACATCGCGGCCCTGTGAACAACGCACTGAGTCACCAAGACGAAGTGGTATGCGCGCGAAGACACACCGTCAGTATTGGTTTCATATCAGCAGCAGACTGCAGTGCAAGCTCGTCGATCCTAGACATAAAGGCGTTATAGACGCCTATCCGCTCTGCCGCCTGTCTGACTGGAAATCGGAGGAGGCTAAGTATCAATCTCCCGTGCTCCTTAGGATGACCTCACCGTCCAACTCATCACCTTCGGGATCCCAGAGCGACACCAGCTCCTGTACCAAGGAGAACAGCGTCGAGGTGACCCAGTGCGAGCCGGTATTCGGATTGTGCACCGACTTGTCACGCAGCACCAGCCCTAGCCCGTGGGTTAACGATGAAAATCTGATCCGCCCCTGATCTCTTACCGATAGCAACTCTCTGGGATGGCTGGTCAAACCGTTCGAGCACTGGGTTCCTTAGGACATCTGCAGCCGCGAACAGCGCTGGTATCCCGTCAAGATAATGATTCTGCGTGCCGAGCTTAAGACATTCCCGGATGGCCGCTTCGACGACCGGATGCACCTTGCCCTTTGCGTCTGTGTACGTGATACCCGCAAAAGGGGTTAGGGCACAGGCGAAGTAGAGGCGGGCTTTTGTAGAAGAGTCGAGGGCGGTGGAGGTGGAGGTGAACAAGGGGTGGAGTGGAGGGAGAGAGGATGTGGAAAGGAGGGTGTGAAGAACGGAGGCGGCAGCGAGGGAAGTCGAGGGGTGGGACGGTGGTTTGGACTGGATGGAGGTAACGGACGAAGGTAGGGGGAAAACCGAGTCGTAGAGGGAGAGGTCGTTGATGAGATGGACTGACCGGAGGGGGTCTCGGCCTATGTTACAGTCAGTTGCTACGAATCGGTCGTTCAGTAATATTGCAATGCTCATACCCTTCATCATCTTGTCGAGCTCTTCTCCGACCCTTTCGCGACTGATTTTCGAGATGACAGCCGACTTGTCAGGGGTTGGTCACGTTTACCGCGTACTCTACTGTATAGCCTCGGAAAAGATGACTTACTTGAATCTGTGGATCACGGGCTGCGTCTTGCAACTCCGGCACCATGTTATATCCAAATCGGCTGGCAAATCGTATGCAACGAATTACCCGCAACGGATCGTCCATGAATGTCTCTTTTGGAGGAAGGGGCGTCCGCACGACACCATCTTTGAGGTCTTGCAATCCCTGATATTCATTGATGTCGCGTCAAGGAGAGTCTGCTACTCAGGTACCGACCTTGTTAGTATGATCCTCGACTTCTCGAGAGTGCACATTGTAAAAGAGCGCATTAATTGTGATATCTCGACGAAGGGCATCTTCGAGCGGTGTTCCGAATTTCTATGGCCAGTATACGGTAGTTGATCAGAGTGTGACCTGATCTACGACCAGTCTTGAATACCGCTCACGATTTGCGTTGGAATGCGACTATCGTCCGTGTACTCCTCACTCCTCAGGTTGACAAACTCAAGCTCGATACCGAAGAGCTTTGTCTTCGCTGTCTCAAGGTGCTTCGACTGTTCCGGATTGCTCTCCACCTTCGATATTTTGCCCACTTCGACGTTCTTCTCCTCAGACACGAACGAGACGAAGCGCTCAGCGAAGGGGAATCCCATCATGTCACTCAGGGCAATATCCATATCATTGCTCTGTGCGCCTAATAACTTCCGTACGAAACGTACATCAGAATATATACGATACCAAGGACTGTGCTGCCGATTGACCTTGTCCCGAACCCATCCTCCCGCTATTCTACATGACGTAGAGACGCCATCCTTCTCGGCCATGTTCTTCGTGCATTCGTCCAGGAACGTACAGATTTGATCTTCCTCCTCAGTCAGAGTGACCGACATATTCTCGGGTACCTGGATCCGCTGGACGGGGACATTTTTGAGAGAGATGAAGCTGCTGGCCATGCGACGCGAGCGGAAAGCAGGATATGTACAGCAATGAATGCGACTCAGATGTTTCAGCAATAGCATGTACACGTTTATGTAAGTCGCTCTTTGCAAGGTGTCAGTGGCTGATGTTTGGTCGAATGACCGGGATTCTGCGATCTCGAAGTCTGTGGAAGCCTGACGTCGACTTCGGGGAAATGTTTCTGTGCCAGGGCGCAGGGACCAACCTCCCGTAACTTCAATAAGTAGGCAAATGGTGTCAATAGTAATCTGTAGCTAGTGCATTCCGACTGCGGTCATACGTGTAAGTGCGCAGTCAATAGAGCAGGCATTCCGCCTATCCTTTATCTGGGAAACCGAAACACTGCCGACGCAGGGTACAATGTGCATACAGGGGCTGCGGATGTCGCAGGAGATTGATGCATCCGTGCAGTATAAAGACAGTGGGGGAGGGGGGGGGAGCCTGCATCTCTTCGCCCTCTCAAGTCACGGCCTGCAGAGGTCTGCACCGGGAAAAGGTGATGAAGTGGTTCCATCGTCGCAGTTAACATGAATCTGACTCGAGCCTCAGGACATAGATCGGGTCAATCATGCCAGAGACTATCAAAGTACATGCCTTCCCCTTGACCGAGCCAAATGCTCCCTCTTCTTCGGGGTTCTGCCAAAAGCTCGACTCTTACCTGCGCGCTACCTCTATCCCATACGAGAACGTCCCCTCCTATCCGTTCTCAGCCCCCAAGGGTAAACTACCCTACATCACCACGCCCAAGGGAGAAGTAATCCCCGACTCCCACTTCATCATACAACACCTTAAAGCTTCAGGCGTATCCAAGGACCTGGACGCCGAGCTGACCCCAGCACAGAAAGGAGACTCGAGGGCATGGCAGGGGTGGCTCGAGGAGGTCGTCTACCCATGCATGGTGTACGAGCGGTGGGTGGACGACGCGGGCTACGCCCAGACTGCAGCCGGATTCAACACGATACCTTGGCCCTTCCGCGCGATCGTCCCGTGGTACTTCAGGCGGCGCATCACTGGCCGCCTAAAGGCTCAGGGCACCGGGCAGCACTCTCTCGAGGAGGTCCACACGCTGGAGAAAGAGTTCGTGGACGCCCTGGACGCGAAGTTTAGTGACGGCAGGGAGTATTTCCATCAGACCGCGACGCCCACGGAGGTAGACGTCTTCATATATGGCTTCTTGGTGAATGGGCTGAGTCAGAGGAGCAACGCGTACTTCAACAAGCTGGTGTTGGGAAAGGTGGCGATTAAGGGCTTTGTGAGGAGGATGCTGGAGAGACTGCATCCCGAGTATGAGGGGATCAGGAAGATGCTAAACGAGTAGGGGTCCGAGGATTGACTTGGGTATACCTCCGCTATTTGCCCGTCGTATTTTTTCTTGCTTTGCAGTTTATATAATCTTTTTTGCGCACCACCTAGGTCCAGATGAGGACGTTGTCCGTACGAGTAGCTTCAAGTCGAGTAAAGTAGACGCGACTTTGCAGAAGAGCCTGGGCGAATCGTGGGCGGTTGTCCGCCACGTATGCCAAAATAGGAAATGCACGTGGCTCGTCGCAGGTGACTGCGAGCTCAGATCGAGATTGAGCGAACCAAACAGCGCCCAACTCCTTCCCGTCGCCTGTGACGTTCAATTTGTACCTTTGCGGCCTCTAAGCATGGGTAACGCCATAAGCAGCTGCTGCGAATCTTGCTGTATGTCCTCTACTGTCGTGTCTTTGTGCTGAATACTGAAGAAGGAGGTCGCTTTGTTCCCAGTTCGTTCGCGCAAGTCCCAGTCTTATGAGCCGTTACTCCTGGAGAACGAGCGCGAGGCGGTAGCCGACCTTCTCCAATTCCTCGAGAGTACGTCGTCATGCTGCTCTTCCCCTTGTCGGTGCTCTTTACTGTGCTTCGCCAGACCGGACGACCACCAACTTCTTCCAGGGCTCTCCCCTCCAGGCCCTTACCACCCTCTCCTTTTCCGATAATGTCGACCTCCAGCGGAGTGCCGCGCTAGCGTTCGCTGAAATTACCGAGAAGGAGGTGCGGCCGGTCGGCAGGGATACGCTGGATCCCATTCTCTTCCTCCTCAGCAGCCATGATACCGAAGTCCAGCGAGCAGCTAGCGCAGCGCTGGGCAACCTCGCCGTTAACAGTAAGAACTGCATGTCTCTGATGTCTCGCGCATCCGAAGCTGAAATACACGTCAGCTGAGAACAAGCTTCTCATTGTGAAGCTCGGTGGTTTGGAGCCGCTCATCAGACAGATGCTCAGCCCGAACGTCGAGGTTCAATGTAACGCAGTCGGATGCGTGACGAACCTGGCTACGCATGGTAAGTACATTCTTGAGGTCCGGGATCGGTGGAGTACTCAGAGTTGGGGTAGATGACAACAAGACCAAGATCGCAAAGTCTGGCGCTTTAGTTCCCCTCACCCGGTTAGCTCGATCGAAGGATATGCGTGTACAACGCAACGCTACAGGTGCTCTATTGAACATGACGCATTCAGGTGTGTTGTCCTGTGAACAAGCTGTGTGATGATTGTAATAATTCCGCTGTCCTCTTCTTTAGACGAGAACCGTCAGCAACTTGTCAACGCCGGAGCGATACCTGTGCTTGTTAGCTTGCTAAATTCGCCGGATACTGATGTACAGTACTACTGCACCACCGCCCTCAGTAACATTGCCGTGGATGGTATACTGCTTCCCTCTCCTCATCGATCGGATTTGCATTCTGACTGAACGTAATCTATAAATAGGTGTCAACCGGAAGAAGCTAGCACAGAGCGAACCGAAACTGGTGTCGAGCTTGGTGTCCTTGATGGACAGCTCCAGTTTGAAGGTGCAGTGTCAGGCTGCTTTGGCACTACGGAATCTGGCTAGCGATGGTGCGTGATGTCACTGGTACTCGGAAATAGTCTGACGTTTGTTTGTAGAGAAATATCAGCTGGAGATCGTCAAATGCGACGGCCTCACACCGCTGCTCAGGCTCCTGCAGTCGTCGTACTTGCCTCTGATACTCTCCGCTGCCGCATGCGTCCGCAATGTGTCCATCCACCCGCAGAACGAGTCGCCCATTATCGAGGCTGGGTTCCTCCAGCCGTTGATCAATCTTCTAGCGTTCAAGGACAACGAGGAGGTCCAGTGTCATGCTATCTCTACCCTGCGTAATTTGGCGGCGAGCTCGGAAAAGAATAAGCTCGCAATTGTGAAAGCCGGGGCGGTGCACAGCATCAAGCAGTTGGTGCTCGAAGTGCCCATGAATGTGCAGAGCGAGATGACGGCGTGCGTTGCGGTGTTGGCTCTGAGTGGTGGGTGCTTTGTCTAAGCCTTGTCATTGGAACATCATCGCTTAGTGACGGTCGTTTGAAGATGAGCTGAAGGGCCAGCTATTGGAGATGGGCATATGCGAGGTCTTGATTCCTTTGACGAACTCGCCGAGTTCGGAAGTGCAGGGCAACAGCGCAGCAGCTCTTGGCAATCTATCGTCGAAGGGTATGTTGACGGATATGGGGTAGTGCAGCAGGTACTGAACGCATCTGCAGATGGGCGGACAGCGACGGACGACTACTCTGCTTTCAATGACGTCTGGGATAAGCCTGAAGGAGGAATGCACAGATACCTCTACCGCTTCTTGACCAGTCCCGATGCCACGTTCCAGCATATCGCCGTGTGGACCATTGTCCAGCTTTTGGAATCAGGCGGTATGTCCATTAAACTTTTACAGGCGCAACCGGGCTGAGCAGTCGTTGCAGACCCTCAACTCATCAGCAACATCCGCAATTCCGACCTTCTAATCCCGAACATCCGCCAACTCTCACAATCACGCAACACCTCGCGGACGTCGTCGCTGGGCGGCACGCCTCGCTCGCACCGCTCACATTCACAGTCGTACCAGGAGACGGACACGGGGGACGCGGAGATCGTGCTGCTCTCGCGGCGGATACTGGAGTACGTCGACGCGGACCTCGACGACGTCGTGGAGAAGGCGGCGCAGAGCATCACGCCGAGCGCGGGCGGGGTGCTCGGCGGGAGCTATGACGGGAAGGAGCACGAGGAGCTGAGGCGGAGCGTGCGGGAGGCGCTGGCGGTCGGCTCGAGTCGGGGTCGGTGACGGTAGCAGTTCTGCTGGGACGGGACGATGCGCATGCTATGGAGACCTTTTACCCCGTTCAGTGTTGGTGTTCGATGTTAGATCGATTTATTGCGGTGCGTTCCAGTGTACATTATGGTTGTTGTTTTTGTGGTGAACTATTAGTACGCTCTTTTATTATATATTCCCTGCGCTTTTGATTTCGGTTTTCTTCTTTTTTTCTGTCCGACATCTCTATCATCACGCAAGCGAGATATGTCGGTGACTAGTTGTGCGTAAGCACAGATAGGTACTTGATCGGTAATGATTGCAATGACATGTATGTATGCATGCAGAGCTGCATGAGCATGACTTTGACCAGAATACAAGGGATCCGTGGGCACTGGAAGGAAGATATTCCCTGTAGACTCGACCAGATATGACGAGTGCTTGAGCCCATGAGAGCAGTTATACGGCGGCGGATATCTAGCATATGTAGCTGACTAGCAATATCTTTCGTCCCGACACGCAAAGCTGCAAAAAGGTGATGTGAGAGCATGTCGGCCCAGATAGAGCCTACAGCATCATGTCCTGTTAGAAGATTACACTGCTGAGACACATAGGCGACTCGTTCAGCAGCGTAGGCTGTGATTTTAATGCAGACTGGGTGTCCCCCCACGAGGTTGTTGTTCCGGCGGCGACGGATGCACTGTCCAGCGTGATCAGACGTGAGCGCGTCCGTCCCAAGACAGATGCGTGTTGTATTCAGGCGACAGAAGGGCAGCAGAGGCGTGCAGGTCACTGGAAAGGAGTCGGCGAGCGGGAGCGGATGGATCGCGAATATGAAAGCCGGGATCTCATTATGATGATCGTGTATAGCCACTGAATGGACGTTAATCGCAATCTATTAGAGTTTCGAAACGACCTGCGACGCGAACGCACGCCACTACATGTCCTTTCGGCCTGTTGTGCCGTGGCCCAGTACGCAGAAAGGCGCTTTGCTGGAGGACAAGGACGGACATGGCGCTGGAGCAAAGATGTCCAGACAAGAATAGGCAGGGACAAAACTGGTTACTGCGGCAACACGCGGCGTGTGGCCCTTTTGCTCCGCGCCTCCATCCTCCATCCCGTCTGTGTGCCCTCTTCCTCTACTTAAACCTCGACCGTCACGACCACCTGTGCACGACTTTTCTCCGTCTGTACGGCGTACATCGACATTCCGGCTGAGCCGCAGTACTTAAATTCTCGCACCCTCCTACGATCTTTCTTTTCCGTTACACACTATCCCGCGCGCTCTCTCACTCGCTCCTCGACGACACATAGACAAGATGCAGCTCCCATTATCCCTCATTCTTCTCTCAGCATCCCTTCTGCATGCTCCGGAGACCGTTTCTGCAAGCATCCTGAAGAGGGCGCACGAGACCGCTCTCCGCCACAGCAAGGGACTCGCTCGGGATCTCCGGATAGCCCTCAAGGGCATCGGTGAACCCTCCGGCGCACTCCTAGTACCTCGGGACGTGACCCCTGATATTGACGCAGTTGTTCAGAAAGTTTTCTGCGTCTCTGGGGGTAAGAGCCTCGGCGGAGGGACTTCGAGCAACGGAACGAGTTCAGGGAGTAAGGGATCAAGCTCTGCTAATCCCTCCGCTACTATCGGCGTACCTCCGCCCAAAGCGACTCCCTCGGCATCTTCGAATTGGAATTTGGTTCATTCCTGGGCGCGTACCCTTTACTTTTCTGTCCCGGATGAGGTCTAACCTGGTATCGTTTGTAGCAAGGAAAGAACTTCTTTGATGGGTGGGACTTCTGGGATACGGCGGATCCTACGCATGGCATCGTCAATTACCTCAGCCAGAGTGACGCCATGAGCCAAGGGTTGGCTTCAATCTCTTCCAGCGGTACCGCCCTGATGAAAGTCGACACCACGAATAACCTCAGCGCCACCGCGAACCGCGCATCCGTGCGCATAACGACCCAGGCATCGTGGACGCTCGGCCTCGTCCTCATGGACGCGGTGCACATGCCCACCGGGTGCGGGACATGGCCGGCGTTCTGGAGCAACGGCCCGAACTGGCCCGCTGGCGGCGAGATCGACGTCGTCGAGGGTGTGAACGATTACACAAACAACCAGGCGACGATACACACCAACCCGGGCTGCTCGATACCGTCGTTGACGACGGTTCCGGCCAATACGCCGGCGACCAATGCCACTAGCCAAGGCCCGAGCTTGGATATTACCGGGACGCTCGTGGCGACGACGAATTGTGCCGCCGCAGAGACAAACAACGCTGGGTGTGGCATCCGGTCCAATGATGCTACCTCTTACGGATCGGGATTCAATAAGGTCAATGGAGGTGTCTATGCCAGTACGTCTACCGATGTCGTCATGTCGTTCGTGTATACTGACTATGGTTCTCTTCAGTGCATTGGACCACTGAATCGATCTCAGTCTACTTTTTCCCTCGTTCGTCTATCCCATCCGACATCGCTGCCGGTAACCCGGACCCCACGTCTTCCGCGTGGGGCACGCCCATGGCGCTCTGGCCGGCGACTTCCTGCAACATGACCACCTTCTTCTACGACCACACCGCCATCTTTGACACGACGCTGTGCGGGGACTGGGCGAGCGGCGTGTGGAACACCGCCGGGATCCCCGGGCAGGAGCAGAGCTGCGCGCAGAGGACTGGGTACGCGACTTGTGAGCAGTTTGTGAGGGCGGAGGGGAGCGCGTTTGAGGATGCTTGTGAGTGTTTTGATATGGTTTTCGTTGGTATGTTTGTATTGATGGCCATTTTGTAGACTGGGAAGTAAACTACGTCAAGGTCTACCAGGAGAAGAACCAATCTTCTTCGTAAGCATCCAGCACTCCCTTCTCTCGACCTCATCTGCAAGTCAATACCCTCTCAACTCAAGCAATACTCATCCTCCTGCACGTACTTATTCCTCTCACGCTCCACTTTACGACCCGCGACGACCTGTATATTCATATCCCTCGTCGGGCGCTTTCCCCCCACACGGACACGCATAGATTGTAGGATCTGGTTCGCTGCTGTATCTATTCTACATCGGTCAATTGTATCATGTCCCCTTGGGAAGTTCTTGTATGTCATGGACTCATGGTAGCGGGTTGAGGGGTATTTGGGTGAACTGTTTGATAGAATATGGGGTATTTATAGAGCTAGTATAGAGCACTATTTGTCGAGGAGTCTTGCATATACCATTAAGTGTACGGATAGAGTTTCATAACAGGATGTATCGTGGTTTGTGATCATGAATAGCCGATACCCTTGGGAGACTGGTCATTTGCGACATATCGACTGCCTTTCCAGGCGGGAGGAGGTGAAGAGGACACGGGGCACGTGATGCACATAATGGGGAACGCGACGCGGTTCCGAGATCGAATCCCGCGCAGTTGGGTACCTTGTTTGCGTTGCTTTTGAACTTGTCGAGTTGCCCCGCGGAGGAGCTGCTGATATCTCGTATTTGTAGTCTCTACGACGATATGCACGATGAAGGAGGTCGCGCAAGGCGATGATACGCAAGCGCGGGGCCTCCGGCGGGAACCGTCTCTCCGGGATATGGACTTGAACACGCCTTCGAAGGCGCGTAATCATCTCAAACCTGGGAATGTTACTCCGAGTGCAAGGGCGAGAGCTGTACGGACGCGCGACTCGAGTAACGAAGTTATACCGGATAGCGAGGAGGAGAGGTGAGTGGCACTACAGTGGGGCTGAAGGAGTAATGTTCAGACGGTTTCGCGATGATTAATGGTTATGCAGGATGAACACTGGCACTCGAGAAGGTGGAGAGGACTTGAGTACCAAGACGAAAAAGGTCCTCGAAATCATCGAGATATCTTCGGACTCTGAGGACGAGCAGCCGAGGTACGCACTCGAAGTCTCATGTGGAGTCTCTATAGTCTGTTCAATCTTGTCAGACGTCCTACACGTGCAAAGCTCGGTGGCCTAGGGACTAAACAACCCACTGCTCCTGCGGCTACAACGACGACTGGTACGACGGCCAGAGGATCTCCATCCGTCTCTGCAGTGCGGCCTCGGAACATGTAGGGCTTTCCTTTTATATCATAAATTCGTGTCTAACCCTCGCTATGCCGATTGTAAGGGATTTTATCTCAACTCCTGGGCAATTTGGCTCATCTAAGCAACGAGACATTCCTCGGGATGATAGTCAAGTCACCGTGCATAGCTCGACTACTACCCATGTCTCCGACAGCCAGGAAGGGTCGATATTAAAAGCTTCTGCCGACGAACCAAATATCATTGAACTCACTGACAGCGATCCAGAGCCTGTCGACCTGAGACCGAAACCCAAGCCAAGGTCAAAGAACAAGGCAGTTTTGCCTCCTGCGCCAGATGAACCGGTATCATCCGCATCCAGGATGTTACCGTTATATGCTGATGAGGAACCTCGGGAAGTAGATGACGGCTCGATCCTGATGCTGTAAGCTCTCGCTCGATCGATCTTTCCACCTACTTACAGTCCTTGGCGATACCCAGGAATGAGCCCAGGGCTGCGAGGACGCCGCTGCGCAAGAAGAAGGCACCTGGTGCATCTACGCCAGCAGTGCCTTCTAGCGTCAGCACTCGCAGAGCTCCAACTACCCCAAGACGAGCTGTCAGTGCTGTGGATAGTGATTCCGAGGATGTGGAATCACTTCCGGCTAGCGGTATGCTCCCGCAGACCCCGTCGCGCGCGGGCTCCTCTAGGACGCCCAGGCAACCGCGAATGACGAAGAAAGCTCGCGAGGCAGCCGAACATGCGGAGCGCGCCGCGTATGCAGAAAAGCTATTCATTGAATTGAATCGTACTATATTTAAGGACAGGTTGCCTGCTGATACTGAACTGGTGTGGAATCCGAGGCTACTGACGACTGCTGGTAAAGCTAGGTGGCATAAGTGCGGTTTCGTCGTTATCCGTTGCAGATAGTAGTGATTGATGGGATCCCGTTCACTAGATCGAGCGATGGGACCAAGAGTGCATCGATAGAGCTTGCCAGAAAGATACTCGACTGCGAAGGTAAGGCCATAGCTGAATGACCGTGGACTTCTGGCTCAGTCGCATGCAGAACGTATTAGGTTCACGCTGGCGCATGAAATGTGTCACCTTGCTTGCTGGATAATCGACCATGACCCAACAACAGGGCACGGCAAAAACTTCAACGCTTGGCAAGTACCTGGCCTGCAACGGATTTTCCCGTGCTCATTGTTCCCTCAGGGCTTGTAAAGTCATGCGCAAGCGACCAGATATCGAAATATCAGTGAGAAACTTGCCCTTCAGTAAGTCTGCAATCTCACCAATCCCCTTCACAGACAAGGCACAACTACGAGATTTCTTACAAGTATGAATGGCGTAAGTGAGATGCAACCCCTTCAGTCTGCATATTCGCGCCAACTGCCTTGTCCCTGCAGAATGCCAGAAATGTTCGAAGATGTGAGGAATTGCACCTCTCGCATCCCTCATGCTTCTCACTGCGGACACTCTTAGATACGGACGGTTCAGCAAATCTATTAACCCTGAGGAATGCGGTGAGCAAGGAACTGAAAATGCGCCAGTTGATCTGAGAGTGCTGATCTGACTTCGGTTCGACAACAGTATGTGGTGCTTGCAGGGAAGGGAGGCTAGAGCCGCTCTTCACTACCCGAAAGAGGGCGCGCAAGACGCCGCAGACCAGCGTAGCGAGTCCTCTGGCAGCTGAGCGGGGTCGAGGTGTGTTTGCTCCCGACCTCAATTGTCAGCTCGTTAACTGACCGTCATCGCTAGATTCCCCTTACTCTCTTGCTCGGTTGCACATTCCCGGGGAATATCTCCCAACGCCTACCCACAGTACGACCTATACCGGGGACGGCTTCACTCTAGAAAGCGATTTCCTTGATTCGGATATCGAAGATATGACAAGGGCCATGGACGCCGTTGAGATAGGACTTGTTCTGTAACCGATGGTTTATCAATGAACGCCCTGGTGGAATGATGGAATGGTGCGGGGTTGTGTACATTTGCCGACTGCCGGTAGAGAGGCATTTGTGCTGCGTATGAGCGGTCTCTAAGGCAGCGTACTCCATTAAGCTCAGTAGCCAATGAGAGCGAGACTTCGAAGCGCACGCGTGACGTGGTCTTCAAGACGCGGATCAGACCCCGCGTCTGCAGCCACATACGCTTCGTATTCCCCCCGAACGAGAACGCCTGCCACGACGGTTACCGCTTCGTGGGCATCAACAGCGCAGCTGCATGTCTACCAAATCTCGTCCCTCTCCAAGCCCCAAGCCGCGACACCGTCACAAATCAAATCCGAATAGAAAGGTTCCTTCGCCAGGCAGCAAGGGAATGACAAACGAGAACCATGCAATGGCCTCGTCTTTAGATTCGGTGCAGGTGGTCCCGCGTACCCCTATCACAGCCAGAACAGCTCGGACACCAAGGGATATCGAGGACTGGCCAGGCGAAAATGGACTCGAAAGCGACGAGGTGGAGATGAGTTTGCTTGGAGATGAGGAGAGGCGACGGGCAGCTGTGGGCGCAGATGGGCTAGGAGCTAAAGAGAAGAGTAAGGAAGGGAGATCTCTGTCCTCGAAGGACAAGGGTGGAATGGCCCTGTTAATACTGCTCTGTAAGTCCGCGCTTGACTTGTGAATCTCGCATGCTGAACGTATTTCCAAGATCTTATTCAGGGTGTTCCAGTAGGTCGTCTGTATATCTCGTTTATCTTCAGCTCCTCATGTGTCATTTACAGCTGGGACTTGCATTAGGTCCGTATACATGCTTCGCCCTTGTTCACTTGTCCTAACTTTATCGCTGGAAAGGGTCCATGCCGTTCTTGCTGCGGGAGCATCTTTCATATTCCCAGCTTGGTGTATTCTCGTTAGCAAGCTACCCGTACTCCCTGAAGCTGCTATGGTCGCCCATAGTGGACTCGATATTTCTTCCGTCTGTTGGACGAAGAAAGTCCTGGATTATACCAATGCAGGTCGTGATCGGCTCAATCATGCTATACATATCCTTCTATTCGCATGAGCTTTTGGAGAATGTTCGTACTCCTGAAGCATTTGTTATGTATATCTCATGACCCATGTGCTAGCCAGGAGAGAACGTCTACGGTCTTACAGGTCTTTTCCTCACATTAGTCACGATGTCTGCGACTCAAGGTGTGTTATTCATGCGCCAATGTGCATGCTTCTTGTGCTCATGAACTCTGTAGATATCGCTGTCGATGGTGCGTCCAGCCAGTATCGCTATGGACACGAGTAACTGGTGATGTTAGGATGGGCATTGACCTTGCTTTCGGAGGAGAATCTCTCCTATGCTTCGACCTGCCAGACAATCGGGCTGAACACTGGCTATTTTGCGTCATTCACCGTTTTCCTGGCGTTCAATAGTGAGGCATTCGCGTAAGCTGATTCCCAGACTGATCAAGTATTCCGACTGAATAATGGTCTCAGCGAGAGATGGGGTCTCCCTCGGCTCACGCTGAGTGCTTACCTCCGGTTCTGGGCCGCAGTGTGCTATTTTGCGACGATCTGGCTGTTATTCTTCAAGAAGGAAGTGAGTATCCGAGCCTCTGATAGGTCGCTCCAGTCCTGATGAAGTCATACATCAGGATAAGGAGAACCTGGACCAAGCAGACATGAACATTAAGTCGGTATACAAGAACATTTGGGACATATGCAAACTCAAACGTCTGTGGTGTTATGAGCCTTGCTACTTAAATGCTGACCCTTAACTGACCCTTTAACAGACGTGCAATCCATGCTCATCATGCATCTGTTTGCGAAGATTGGCTTCCAGGCGAACGAAGCTGTGACGCAACTGAAAATGGTCGAGAAAGGCTTAGGCCGGGAAGACCTCGCTCTTGCCGTCCTCATTGATTTCCCAGTTCAGATTGTTGGAGGATGGCTTGCGGCTCGTTGGGCCACGCCAGACAAACCGTTGCGTCCTTGGCTCTACGCTTTCTGGCCGAGACTCGGATTCGCGTTCATGTCGACCCTGATCGTGTACTGGTTCCCCAAGCCTCCCATCTCACCTGCTTTCTTCGTGTTTTTGGTTCTTCATACTGTGCTACAGTCATTCTCCTCGTGGGTCTTCTGCGTTTTCCGCATGGGGAATGCATAGGCGCTAACGGAGAGGAATACAGAACAATACAGTTTGTGGGAATATCGGCCTTCCATACTCGTATTTCAGATCCACTTATAGGTGGAACATACATGACGGTGAGCGCTGGGAACCTCCTGTCTGTCACCCGGTTAGCTTGCTGACATTGATGTAGCTTCTTAATACCTTCACTAACCTCGGCGGCACGTGGCCGCGTTATTTCGTCCTGAAAGGTGCATATTTTCAGCGTATGGCACCTCCAGTGGGTTGACCTTTGTTTGCAGGCGTGGACATGTTCAGCATTGCGACATGCAAGGTAAAGGAAGCAGGGGAAGAATTAGCTCTCAAAGGTGGGTTTCCTTTGAGCTCCATCGTTTGTCTGTGATTAAGCTCCGCTACAAGCTTCTGAATGCGTGAGCGATCAAGGGAAAGCTCATTGTGCAGATGTTGGTGGAGAGTGTGTCACGGAGCGCGATGGATATTACTGGGTCTCGGCGATCTGCATTACGTTTGGCGTTCTGTTCTTTGTCTTCTACATCGCGCCGACTGCTAGGAGGCTTCAAGGTAATGTTCTTCATTGTCTCGTTGCTGTGATGCCTTGTACTCATTCGGATCGCTCTGTAACAGCTCTTCCGCCAGCCAGATGGCGGGTAACATTAAAATAAGGCTCTACTACGGACAACCAGATGTAGCCAAAAGGATGTAGAGTCACCGCGTATAATCAAGTATTTATCTTACACTATGTTCGCTCTTTAGAGAACAGCATCGTCCATTGGACTCCTTTTGTGCTAAGTTTAGCGGCACCGGCCCTGAAGTAGACTCGTGCCCGGCCATTCGAAGAGTGTGGCTGATTTGAGAATTCTTTCCATTTCTCGTTCCCGCAACTCTTGCTCTCACTCTGCAATTCGCCTGCACACGCCCGCCGCTCATCAGACGTCGAAGTCGATCAGAATGACTGCCGCAACTCTCCAGTTTGGTCCAGAATGGATGCGCACCAAGCCACAGACCCCTCGGTCTCAGGCAGCTCCCTCACCGCCGCTCCAGTCTAGTGGACTCCCTGCGGCTTCCTCATATTCATCTCTCGTTACTCCTGCGCCGCAGCCACCGGAGGAAAAGAGAGAATCATCTAACCCATTTAAGTACTCAAAGGAAGACATGCTCAGAATTTACAAGGAAGGCGGAGGACGGGGCGGACTAGGACTAGAGGTTGAGCGATGGGAAGGTATTGTCCGCGAGGTGGGCTCTGAGCCCGCCGCACTCAAAGAGTGGACTGAAGCAGAGAAGAAGGTTATAACCCGCATATCACGTTGCGTAGATGACATCGCTGTTAACACGTGTTGGACAGCTCTTTGCAGGATCCCTCAACTCCGAGATGCGCAGACGACAGTCCACGGATTATCTGGGATCCTCAGCCGCGACGTCGCTCACTGGGGAAAGACCGCGACTGGCACACAACAGCTCAGGTGGTGTCAGTCCTATGAGAGAGCGGTTTGGGTCGCTGATGGGACGAAGAAGGGGTGATAGCACTGGTGACTTCTCCACGCATGATCTGCCATGGGCCAGACTGACTTGTGTTGGGTATAAGACCAGCAACCCTCAATCATTCCTCGAAAGCTCTCGGTGTCTGGAATACACGGCGCGCTGAATGGTCCCCGCGAAGGTGCTCTACCCTCTCCTCGGACGCGTGTTGGGTTCACTCAGGGCTTTGACGGCGTGCTGAACGGAGGCGACTCGTGGAATCTTCGCAGGCGACCATCTGAAGGGCCATTGAGAGCGAATAGTATATCCATGGAGCATGGTGAGATGGCTCCACAGTCTGATGGTCAACGAGACAAGATCAAGGAGGAAGAGGAGTCAGCCCAGGCTCACGGAGATCGCACCAGTTCCGAGCAGTCCTCCGCTACGACGTCCGCGACGGGTACACCAGCAGCGCAAGACAATAAGGCCAACTGCACGTCCGAAACGACTGCAGTTCTCGACAATGGAATCGCGAGCTTATCTTCAGGAGACTCAAGTAATAATGCTGGCGGTTCTGTGTCTGTACATCCGGACAATAAGTCGTCAGGTCTCCCTGGACTGTCCGACTTAGTGAGCATAGAGTGGTCTTACCTCGACCCGCAAGGCCAGGTTCAAGGTGGGCTATCTCTACTGCTTTAGCCGTCAATGCTTATGGTGGATCTTATCAATGGTCAACTTTAGGACCTTTCCGTGCTGATGTAATGCAAAAATGGCACGATGAGGGATATTTCACGCCCGACCTTTTAATGAAAAGGACCCATATTGACACCGAATGGACCAGTGTTGGGGAGTTGGCCCTTCGTGCGGGAGGAGGACAGATATTCTTGTCGCCTTTGGTTCAGTCCACGGCCCCGCCAGGTTTACCCCGACGTTCTGAACCATCTGCCGACCAGCTCCTACCACCCCGAGATCCCGTAATGATAGCCCAGCCTTACCAACCGGTTCCACTGCGTTCTTTGCGGACGTCGACTTTGGACTCGTATCTTAACGGATCTCCCAGTGTTTCAGCATCGCCTTCGTCGTCGCTCGGGGCGGGTAGGTTCAGCAATGGCTCACCCGATCCAGCCGCTTTCGGTAATAATGTTCAAAATAACCTCTATGCGGCCGGGGACCCATCCATGGGCGCCCGAGGTGCAAGGTTCGGTGCACCTCGGGAGTCTCAGCCTATCTCTGATCGACAATTCAGAGGAGGGTATAACGACACCTCATTTGATAGTTCCTATCTGCCCGCGGCTTCACCCTTCGAGCGTACTCTCCCCAATCGAGCTTCTTCGATAGATAGCTTTGGATACGGACCTATGGGGCATGGTCGCTTCGGTCCCGATGGTGGTGCTGGCTTCACTGGCGAGTACAATGGCCTAATCAGCGACAGTCCGTACATCTCGCCGGCTATACCGATGAATGCAAACGGACTCGCGGGCGTCCGAGGACTAAGTGACTCTGGAATAGGCCCTCTTAATTCACCCGGGTCCTCCGGCATGCCATTCGCTGCTCAGAGGTCATTGTCCCATCTATCTAGAGACGCCTTGTCTCGTCATGGACTACCCGAGAGCCCCGCAGTCGATAATGTGTTGAATGGACATGGCCCTTCCTTTGGCCCACTCCCTCAGACGCCGTCCTTTCCGCAATCGCCTCCGTCACAATTAGGCTCCCAACAAAGCCAAGCATTAGCTCCACTGGCTGCTGCACTAGCCCAATCATCCGTTGGTCCTCCTCCCCCCAATGTGCAGCATTCTCAGGGTCTACAACAGTCCTTGATTTCTGGTCCTTCTCCCAGGACGCCATCATCTTCCTGGAACGTGCAAGAACAGTCGCCGTCCAGACGGCCGAACCCATTCGATGCCCCCCTCCCCAAAACCGGTAATACTTCTGTAAACGCTACCCAGGGTGGTGCAATTAGTAGTAGTGGGTCGGTCGCACCTTTTCACCAGCAACCTCGCCGGACCGCGTCCGGCAATTCTGCAACCCCATCGCAACCCCAACCTCAACATGAGCAGTCCCCGTGGTACACTGCATCCCGAGGCATCGTAGAAGATGGTTGGGGAGACCCGTCTGGCGCCAATCGGCTTACGGTCAGCAACTTGATGCAACATAATGAACAACAGGAACAGCAAGCAGAGCGGACACC
The DNA here is from genome assembly GCF_000344685.1 of Gloeophyllum trabeum ATCC 11539. NCBI lineage: Eukaryota > Fungi > Basidiomycota > Agaricomycetes > Gloeophyllales > Gloeophyllaceae > Gloeophyllum > Gloeophyllum trabeum. Next base: position 3,397,498 of record NW_006920410.1, on the reverse strand, counting down.
ATCACAGAAGGATAGTCCCGAACCCATGGAGCCGCCTGCAGTCGTTGTAGAGCCATCACCTGTGCAACCGACGGTTCCTGCAGCTACGGGCGACAAGGTTGTAAGTAAGAAGAAGGCGTCTCAGAAGACGACCCAAGGCGCGCCTGCCGAAGCTGCCGAGCCGGCCCCAGTGCCCTCGTCTACCGCATCTGCAACTCCGACAACGGCCAATGTTTCCTCAAGTGTCGCTCCCCCGAAGCCTGCGTGGTCTATAGGGGAGGAGAAGGCTAAGCCCTCTGGCGTAGCTATGGGTTTCCGTGAGATCCAGGAGGCCGAAGCTAAGAGGCTCGAGGCTCGCAAAGTAGCAGAGAAAGAGAAAGAAGATCGAGAGCGCCTCTCGAAAGCCAATGCTTCCTCGACCAGTGAAGAGTCTCCACCCTTCGTCGCGTCATGGGGATTACCTACTTCGAAAGCTGGCGCTGCTCGTACCGTATCCCAAGCGCCGAAGGAATCAGCTGCTCCCGCGACCTCCCCGCCGCAGGCTGCCGCACCTTGGACAAATGCGGTCAAACCTGTCACGACCAAGAAGACTATGAAAGAAATCCAGGAAGAGGAGGAAAGACGCAAGAAGGAAGCTGCTAAGCAGAAAGAGTCGATGGCTACAGCTGCCCGCCGGGGATACGCTGAGACTACTACAAGGGTTGGTGCATTCCTTCAGCGGCAAGATTTCATTCTTCTGAACTCTTCACACTTTCAGAGTACGCCTGTTACACCAGCCACAATCGGTGGACCGTGGGCAATGGTTGGCCCTGGTGGTAAAGTGTCTACGCCTGGTGCAAGTGCGACCGCTACACCGGCGAGTCGACCCAGCTTACCAACATCAACCTCTACGCCTGCGGTCGCGAGTGCCACACCCCGGTCCGTTAACTCTGTCAATGCCGTCGCCCGTAATGGTGGTGGCTCCTCTGTGCCCGCTGCTGCTAAAGCTGCGCCAGGCGCGAAGGCTGAGGACGTGCCGGCAGTCCCGTCTGCGGAACTCCTCAAATGGATGAGCGACAGTCTCAAAGGGCTTGATAGCTCGGTCAATTGTACGTCTTCAATCTCTGGAGTTTTGCTACGCCGTCGCTTAAAGTATGTTCTAGTGGAGGAGATTATCTCCATGCTGCTCACGTTCCCACTCGACCCGGACCCCTCGACCCTCGAGCTCATATCTGAACTGATATACGCGAACAGCACGACCATGGATGGCAGACGCTTTGCAGCTGACTTTGTCAGTAGGCGCAAACTTGATGCCTCCTCTCGCGGAAAGACGAACGGCATGAAGGCTCCCAGCATCGCTGACGTGGTGAAAGCACAACCTAAGCCTGCTCAAAACGATGGCTGGGGCGGTTTCAAGGTCGTCAACAAAAAGAAGAAGGGTGGGAAGTCATAGGAAGGGTGCACCTGGCTCGCTTGTTTGGCATATCTGCATATCTGTACTGCATGCCTTCTATTATTCGTACATACTCTCATTACATTAATGCCCATATGATATGTTTGCTGTTTCACAAGCTTATTCATCTATCTGGGAACGTTTCATTCTATCTTTATAATGTGCACACACAGGCATGCCCGCCTAGCTCAATCGGATAGAGCGTCAGACTCTTATGACTAGGCGATCTGAAGGCTGCGAGTTCGACCCTCGCGGTGGGCTAGTCATCTTTTGGTATTGCCGGATTCCTCGTTTTATTGCAACTTCATGTCCCAATCTTTTTGAGAAACTGTATCGTTCCGATGCATGGATGCTGAAGCACCTGTTGCATGCTGCACGAAGAAGCTGTACGTCGTTGTATCCTCGGCTTGTATGGTGGCAAACCGTGAGAACCACGAAAGCTATATAGTTTACGTAAGCAGACACACACGAACCTTTTGACTTCCTAGCATCGAATCTCCACCGCAGGCAGACACGCAAATCCACGGGCGAGGTGGGTCTCCTACTTGCGGAGGTTCTGACGGTCAGCTGAAACATAGACATTCTTGTTTGCAGCAAGACATTCCCCTAAGCCTCTATCAAAATGACCCACGACGCTGTTTGGTTCTCTCGCCCGAGGAAATATGGCAAGGGCAGCCGTCAATGGTGCGTCTTGCTATCAGTTCTTGGTGCTCTTGATCTGACGTCTTGTCAATGTAGCCGTCTGTGCGCGCACCAGGCTGGTCTCATCCGCAAGTATGGTCTTGACCTCTGCCGTCAATGCTTCCGGGAGAAGTCCAGCCAGATCGGTTTCGTGAAGGTACGTCTCAGATTGCGCAACCCCATGTCGTGTCTTATACTATGCGATAGAACCGGTGAAGCCTATTCGTCTCACCTAGCCTCTTTCTGTCTCTCTCACACCCTCATCTCGCTTTCTGCTCTCTCATGCATTCACACTCGGTGCTGTCTTGTATGCCTATGTCCATGTGACCAACGAGACATGATTCTGCAACTCAGATTGCCCGACCTAAGTGATGGAGCGACAGATTTGCCAGAGTAAGCCGTCGTCCGGGCCTTCCTTTGGACTTCGCAGAGATACAGTGCTGGTGTGGTGCAGGTGTCGGACCTTTTCCCTCGATATCTTGTATGAGCGAAAACAAGTTGGTTGCAGAATAACTACACAATGACAGACAAATAGCGCTGGGAGATATGCTATTAGACAAACGACCTGAGCCAGTGACAGTGGACAAAATACTTTACAAATGAAAGTACTGTGTATACAACGCAGGCAATAATAAAACGTGAGTTCGATACTAGGGAAAGCAAAATACGACCAAGTCAATAATGCGAATTCGGAATACAATGCGTGCTGGTATGTTATATCGACTGCCCGAGCAGGTCCGAGCGATGAGATGGCATAGTAAACAGTCAGGGGTGAGTCGAGCGATGGATATAATGTAGATGTCGGAGAATGTAAACGAGCATAAGACCTGTTCTTGAGTTTTACACATAGGGTATGGCTTGGGTAAACGAGCGGATGCCCTAATTCATCGTGACCTGGACGATTTTGGGGCGGACTAGATTACATTCCGTATCCGAAAGAGGTTCGCTGGTACGGGTCGTTCAGCGTTCCCGAGAGTCCGACACTGGCGAACGGGCCATTAACGTTCTGGAAGGTAGAAACGCCGTTGAACCCGCCTCCCATGGTGTGAGTGGGCGTCAGGCCCTGGGGAGATCCACCTTGGAGAACGTAAGAGTCTATCGAGTGCGGTTGCAACCCATGCAACTGAGAACCGTGGAGATGCGTCTGTGCGAGAGAGCCTTGGCCCGGTAGAGAGTACAGCCCATTCTGCGTGCCGTAGACGTCGGCTAATCCGTTACTTTGATGCAGACCTTGACCAGGAATATGACGGCTCCCCAGATGGGCACCACCTAGTCCTTGAACACTCAAGCTCATACCGGCCACGGACTGCTGTCCAGAGTAACCACCGAATTGCTCCATTTGCTGCTCGCGTTGCAACTTGTTTTGGATGCGCTTCCCGTATGGCGTGTTCCGAATCAGCGGCAAGACCGGCCGGATACCTTCAACAAGGAGAGCACGCTGGGTAGGTTCCGCATAATCCAATGCAGTCTACAGAACAGCATGAATCAGGGTCCCTAGAGGCTAACACAGCGACAAAACCAACTCGTACCTGGACGCAGTAATTGCCATACGAGTCACGCAACAGCTTCTCCAGGCGAGTGCGGTTCAACATTTCCTCAATTAACAACTTTCGAGTGCTGTGCTCAGCGACCCGTATACACTACATTAAACGTTAGCACCGGCTGCAAATCCTCTAACAGACCAACATACCTTCTCAATCACGTTGGAGCTGAACTTCTGCACGGAGAGCGCGCAGACGTTGCCCGTGAATTGACGAATAACGGCGTCACTGAAGCGATTGTCGTTCAGGTCTAGAATATATTGTACAACCTTTGAAGAAGGATTAGCTACACCATTCCAATACATCAACAAGGAGGTCTCCACTTACATAGTTGCCGTATGGGTCCTGAACTAGGGTAAGCGCGTTGTAAGTAATCTCGTTCACCAATTGAACACGTTGGTGATCAGATGCGTGATCAATGCATCGCTGCAAGACGCAGCATCCATGACGGTGAGTAGCGACTTCGACGCAGTTGGCCGCAACAGCGTTATAGATGAACTATCATGATTAGAAGATCAGCTCAAAGAGTCAAGCAAAGAAGCACTGATGCCATACCTGATTATCTTCCGGCGCAAGCTTGTTCAAGCACTTTTGAATTACGTGATTGCCATTCAGGTCCTTGATTAGCACTACAACATGAAGACTGAGGGCGACAATAATAGAGTGGATCTGAGCATAGTATCTATGATCAGTCTGCGTTCGTGATCCACCCGTAAGTGTTGAAGGTGGATTGAAACTAGCGATCAAACTTGCCTGTCTTCTAGTTGACAGGAAATCTATCATCTTCTGAACGGCCCGGGTGCCGTGCATGTTCAAGGAGATGTTCACCAGATCCTGTGCTACAGATTCGCAGATCACATTCCGTTGTTCATCGGTTGAGTACTCCAGCAACTTTTGGCACAAGTAGTTGCCGAAGGGGTCTGAATCACGCAGGTGAGGAGGTATATAGTGATGACCTGGCAGAGGACGTACCCGTCATCAAGTCCGCAAAATGACCAAAGGTCTCCCGGAAGATCATGTCCCGATGCTCAGGGACACCCTCCTCGAGCTTCTTCTGCAAGTACCGACAGCCATGCTGGTCCTTGCAGAGCCCCAAGATCTCGCCCTGCAGATCTTCCAGACGAGTGCCAGCGAACCGGTTAACTACAAAACGACGGTTAGTAGTCGCCTACGGCCACGTGGGGCACGGCACTCACACTCCCTGTCAACATCGCCGCGCTTATGCTTCGGACCGTGGAGCCCATTCATCTTAGCGTCCACCCCATTCACTCGGCTGCCCACACCATAACGAGAACCCTGGTTATTGTACAAGGCCGCAGACCCTGGCGCACCATTCAACGGGGTGTTGATACGCCCATTCGTGTCGAATCCGTAGGAATTATAGTTATTATCCAGGCCTGCATTGAGGCTGTACACGGATTCCCCGCCGTAGGACTGGGTGCCCCGACGGTAAGCAAGCTGGTCAAGCTAACATGTTACGAAAGGAGCTCACCTGCAGTGAATCATCGAGACTCGACTGGATGGAGTTGAACGTCAGCGGCGTCTGAGACCCGTCGTACTGAGCAGAAGGGGCTCTAGACAAAGACGCCCGAAGGTCCCCAGCACTACCGCTACCGTCACCTAACTGGCCTGACTGATTGGTCAGGCGACCGTTCAGGCCCTGCGCATCAGGAGACAAAGGGGTGCCCGGAGTCTTCAAGAACTGGGAGGCAACACTAGGTAACCCAGCCAGAGGGGTGCCCGGAACAGACCTCGTCGCAATGGACAATGGGTCCTGGATACCCAAGGGGGACCCCCGGCGAGAGTTAGCAAGACTCTGTTGCAGGTGAGGAGTGGTCGACGCAGACATAGTAGAGCCCAACTTGTTAGTCAAGTCGATGCCAGAACCCAAGTTCAGTGGCGGGTTGGTGACGGTGCGTCTGTCAGATCTCACAGGAAGACCATCCTGCCCACGAGTAAACTGCGGCCATTCCGAGGCCTTTTCGCGGGCCTCCAAGCCCCTACCAGCTAGCGACGGGCGAGGGGGAGTCTGAGACAGCGGAGCAAGGTCCAACGCGGCCGAAGAAGTCGACAGCTAGATCAGCGCGTCAGTGAACGGGATCTAGGCAACTTTCGGTGGCATGACGAAGAGAATAGGCTTTACCTTGTTCTGATACTGATATTTGTCGTCATCAGAGGTTGGAAGATGTCTCATGGCATCTAAGGGGACGGGATTGGGTATGCATACGGGCTGAGCAATGTAAGTGCACTCACTATGCATCTCTTGGTCGAGTTGCTCGTCCAACATCATCCCAGCATTGTACCCCTTCCCGTACGCACCGGCTGGCTCATCTCCAGACGCGCCACGACGCAGGACAGACACAGACGGAGTCCTGGATAGAGGAGAGGCCGTGCCATTGCTTTCTCCTGCCAAGGATAGGCCCTGCAAGTGACCAGCAAGCTCCTCGTCATGTTCGCTAGCGGACGTGCGACGACTGGCGGGCATGCTCTTCGCGCCGATGCGTCCATACGCCTGACCGGAGGAAGGGGCCAGACTCATCTCCGGGGAGTGGTTGACGGAGGGCGCGTACGTGACTGACTTGCGCTTGTCCGAGGTGGCAGTACCGGCTTTTGGCAAACGGTCCGAATCGAAAGCAGATGGAGCCAAGCCAGAAGCATAGCCAGAAGACATTTCCCCCACGAGAACCGCATTAACGCGTGGAGGGGTGGTGGGCGCCGAAACCGCCAAATGTTGGAGGGACGCACCAGAACTTGGGTCATAAGGAATGCTAAGGAGTTCCTGGGCCTGCTGGTGCTCTAGGACCCGCATTTGATCCTCGAACATTTTCCGCTGAAGGGCGCGCTGGCGCTCATGCTCCATGCGTTTGAGTTCCACGCGCTGCATAGCGTATCGGCCTTGAACAGGTTGAAAGGGACGAGAAGGAGAAGAGCAGCTTACAGCAGAGATGTCCGGCATATTAGTCCCCAGCCTCGCCGCCTATAACGAGAATACTTAGGATGGACCAAAAACGGCATAAATCAAGAATTTTGACTCACAGAGTCCGCCAAGTCCAAAAAGGCCGGTGGACTTTGTTTCCTTTGTTCGGAGGGGGGTCGATTATCGGTAGGTGAAGTAGAGGGTTCCAAAGTAGTGTTCATTGCGATGAGTTCAATTTGGTTCCAGGGCGGTGAGTGACAGACAAGAAACGGAGTGGAAGTAAGAAATAGAAAGCGATAAGCCTAGTTGCACAAGGGTAATCCTGTTCAAGGCCACCGTGTCGTCTTTAGCACGGCGCACTAGCATAATACGCGGCATCCGATCCGCACCTGCAAGCCACTTTTGAGCCCGTCTAGAAAGGACTGTTGTTACAATGCGGCGGAAACGGCCTGCGCACAGGGGGTCAGCACCGGTGCTGCGACCGCTGGCGCGCAGTCGACGAAGCACAGACCTTTTGTTTCACTGCAATGACCGAGAGGAAATTGCAAGCAAGGAGAGTTCGCTGTCGGCGGCTGGTGGAATTATATGGGGACTTGTAATAGGGACAAGAACTCTAAAAGATCACGGAGGTTACCAGACGTTACCCTGGTTTTTTCGGGCTCCGACCGAGGTCCATTCCGTTTATGGCTCGCTTCCGAATCATGTAAGCGCGGCCTTCTCTAAACTTTCTGCCCGCCCTTCACACCAATCACATCCCTTTCGCCGCTGTGGCGCATGGCGTTCCTCGCAGTCCTGCCTGTGCGAATCGAATATTCCTCGCCCTAGCCGACCGTGTGCGGCAGCGAAAGCCGTACTTACACACGCCGTACTCCGAGCGCATCATACGAAGCATGCAAATTCACCCGGCAACCCTTACCATCTTTACCAGGCCACCCCTTCCCGCGAAAACTTTCTCAAGTGGGAGGCCCAGATCTTCGCCAACCGTCAATCTAAAATCCAAATTTTGCCTCCGTTTCATATACCGCAGACGTTGCGAGATCTCTGTAGCCCACTGCCCCTTGCTCCCAGCTTCTTGAGGATCATTAAGTGGCTTCGTTATCGTCCTGCAACCTAGTCTGTATATACAACCCTAGCGTCCTTGGATCCCCCGCCGTCTTCTTGACGGCGTTCAACACTGAGACCTCTTCTGGGCATGCGTCTAGACGTCGTAATGGCGCGCAATTGAGAAGCGATCCAATACACGAACGTCAACAACCGGCAGGCAGAAATTTATCGTCTCCTCAGCATGGGCTTCTTGCTCGGAATGAAACTGCTTCCTTTGGATGGGTGGCGGCCATATCATTCTTCTCGTTGCGCGCAGAGACCACAGGCTGCAGCGTAACTGGAGCTGCTGGTAGACTGCCGGCAGCTGCCTGTTATGCCTGATGCTTACTAACGTACTGCAAGGCTATCAAGCACTGAGAGTTTGATTAAGTACAATGATGCAGCCGCCGTTTGTCTCCTTTTGAGCTGAAGCGCTGAAGCTTGAAGCTTGAAGCTTAAGTACCGTACCAGTGTACATGTAACGAAGATGACGAGGCTCCATCTCCATCAGTTGCGTCCTAGCAACAACTGTGGATTGACGGTGGACTTCAATTATGCAAGGCTCCGGTACTCCGATGGTCCCCGGAATCGGTCCTGCCCAGACCGCATTGGGACGAGCATACCAAGGCACCGTGTGTGGGTCCCCATGCGAGGTCTCCGCCGCTTGGCTGAAAGAAACACACCCCAGGCACCTCTTTAATTAGAAGAAGCACAGACAGATAAGTGGGCTATACGATAGGCGCGACAATATTAGTCGTCGGGGCAGCTACGTCCGGCCCACTGCCATCAGTCGCCTTCTCTGGCTGTGGAACAGCGCCGCTTCCAGAATTATCATTCACGAGCGACTTGGTTTCGTCGCCGTGCAAAGATACCCCGCGAATCGTGCGTCGGTCCTCTTCCTCGTCAACAGTCTGCTCTGACTGCGGATGCCGAGCATCACCGTTGCGCTCTGCATCTTGAGGTGGTTCAGGGGCATTCGACTTGGACGGCTTCGTGGACGGCCTATCCGAGCTTGAAGACCGAAGAAGCCCGAAAGGTGAAAGGGAGAAGAAAGGGCGTGACATTCTCGAGAAGGCACTGTTGTCAGCGCTAGCAGCCGTGGGGGTTGTACTCCCGCTAACCGGAGGGGTTGTCTCGCCCGCAACTTGATGGTCGCCGGCTACGATAGTAGAAGATGAGTCGATAGCTGGCAAAGGCGATTCTGCACGTGAAGAAGGCTGAGAATCTTCGGGGACGGGTATGCTGGATTTGATCGAGCGGTCAAACCTCTGACGAAGGCAGCCTCAGTAGTGCACATTACTCACGGTAAGTGTACACCATCTCCAGCGCTAAGAGTGAGCAACAAGTTATTTAGGTTAGGGAGGGTATAGCGTGTATCAGCAGCACGCAGTTCTCGCTCGGTCATTAACTATAAGGGCGTCAATATCATCTGGCGAAGTTGTACAAAAAGAACAGTACACGTTACCATTTCTATGTCTTTATTTAGTAAGTATACACCATACTCGAATCTATAGGTGTCGACTCCCTTAGAGTAGAGGGGGAACCTAAAAAATTTGAGATGACCGATATATGAAGTAAAAGTTGTAACTGACATCCTGGGCCCCACCATGGTCGAGATACCATCTCTGACAAGGCTCCTACTTCCTATGCACGTCACAGGATACACGAGCCTTATCCCCATGTACGCTGCCAGCAACTGGACTACCTGGGCCGCATATCCCAGAGCGGTAGCTACCGTATCTTCATTGATGTCTTTGCGAGAGGGGACCGACAGAGGTGGCGCAGGGTCTGTCGAGCCTGAGGGTATAGGTAGTGGCACATCAAGGATGGTGTAGAGTAAATCGGGTGTAGTAGAGAGTAGCTCGATGGGGAAGATACTGGCAAGAGTGGCCACCAGCGTTGTGCGCACGGGAGAGAAATTACTACGGAGGGAGGACAACTGCTCACTGGGAAGGGATGCCATCTATGAGTATAGTGCCGTGAGAATCGTTCTGTCGCCGCTTACCGCATGTCTTCCAACTCTTCGTCTATCTCGTGCTCACCGAATATATCCAGTTGGAGCTCTTCCCGCGCTTGCCGGAGAACGTCACGCCGTCGGCGAAGATCCTCCGCTCGGGACCGGATCCGCGTCCTGACTACGAAGGCGAAAACTAAGACTTGCAGTGGATGGATAGGAGGAAAGACCTACAGTCGTTCGACGTCCCTTCGACCTCCTTGATCTCAGAATGAAGCTGATCCACCCATGCTTGTCGTTCCGACACTTCGCGTTTCTTTCAGCACGAAAACTTGAGAATGTGGATATGCGGAGAAGGACGATGAAGGGGAAGGCCAGGAACGATGCACGGGAGTGTGGCAAAAGTGACAACGCGGTGCTTACCAGATCGTTTAACCCGTCGTTAACCAGGTTGTCGACGTTCTGTAGAATCTGGGAAAGCGACTGCTTGGTATCTAATATACATGCCTGCAGCGTGACCAGTCTTGCCGAGCAACCACTGATTAGCAGTAAATGACGTGACGAAGTAGCACAACTAACCTGACAAGGTCCTGCCAACTTGCCGTCTTTGAGCTTTCAGGATGTCTCTTGGATCTTGTAACCTGAGCAGTATTCTGATCCCCTCGTATACTCGATGCCCGAGCCCTGGCATCGTCCAGTCCAGATGTGGATGCTGGAACGATGATGTCTCCAGCGCTGCCTAACGTCGTGACCGATGGCTGCTCCAGATCGGAGTTGTAGCCGCCAGATGGGGAAGGAGGGCGAGGACTGTTTGGAGGTAAGGATCGACGCGGTACGTAGTAGGTACGCCCGAAGGGGGTGAATGTGATTGTCAGCGTGTTGAAGGCAATATGCGACGAGTGGGAAGCGAGCTACAAATACGGCACGATATAAGGTCAGGGAAAATGGAACGAATATTGAGATACGTACGTCTTCAGTACAAGGCGTAAGGTCAGTGAATTTGACGTCCCACTTCTCTAGGACATGCCAAGTCGTACTCTCGTCGGAATGAATGCACGAATCAATCGCCTTCTCCTTACCCTTTCCATTCGATAACTTGTCCGTACCCCAGCCGCGGCCTACCTTGCCCCATAATTCGACTTTTATGTCTTGGGCATTCAAATCAGTCCATGCAGGAAAGTCGTGCCCCGATGCCGGATCAAGAGAAAAGTACGGGTTGGTGGATGGTCTGTGGATGGGAGAAATATAGTCAGGGACCCTGATTGAATGTGCAGCGGCTCCTGCGGACGGGAAAGCCTGAGGAGCGGTAGCGTTGTTGCCAGAGCCATCACTTCGCAAACGAGAGCCAACCTGACTTGACTTGGTACGCGAATGGGATGGCATAGCCTGGCTCCGTGTCGGGCTGGGAGGACTGGACTCTGAGGAAGACGACCGGAGTGACGAGGACGTGGGCCTAGTACGGCTCATATGCTGAGGGCTAACACTACTTGCTGAGGAACCGCGCTTATGCTTGGGTGCGGAAACCGTGCCCTTTGTGTTATGAGTGCCCAAAGCCGGAGACACAGGCCTAGAGGCAGATGCGAGATCCGTTGATTTGACATGACGCAGCGAAGACGGCGCACTGCCGACACTGGACTCTGCATAGGATGGGGGAACAGTAATGGTAATGAAGGTTTCGACAAGCCGAGAGGACACAATCTTCTCCAGACTGCATTGAGAATTATCAGGTAACAACCGCGATAACGGCGCAGGGGTTACAGGAGGTACGTTGTTCTCTTCGGTGATACCGACCGAACTCGTCCCAAGACTGCGATACGAACCGGTAGACGTGGTTCGTTTGTGGACAGGTCTGCTACTGGAAGGGGAGCCGTACACTTGGGAATGCCTCCGTAATGATCCTGCGTGCGGACTTGACCCGCCAGCTGCCTGACCCAGGAAACTCACTTTCGAAGCAGCCCTCCGTCTCTGTGTATCGTCAATTGTCGCCGCATTGTGTACATCTTCGCTGTCCTCAGACTGGGTGGTTTTAGTAGTCACGACGGAGCTCGAGGATATCCTGCGCCCTCTGCGTCTCCCCACTGTCAGATCTAAGTCGTCTGAAAGCCGGCCAAGTGAGGTAAATTGTGACTGTTCCGACGGCTGGGTCATAGCAGTCGCAAACGAATCGCGAACTGGGAAGGGGGTGAGATTCCGCACTTGTACGGCGGTAACGTTGCGCAACCGACGCTGGAGGTTGTTCGATTGGGCTGTCTTGAGCAAAAATAAGGCAATACGTAGCAGAAGTAAGACTCACCAGCATCATCCCGTCTCCTGTAGAGCTGGGATCCATGCATTCATCCTGAGTATCGTCCGTACCCATACTACGCGCTCGTGCAACAGTGCAATGCTACGAGGTTTTCTCCGTGGAATATAAAATGCTCAGCAAATTCTGGTTCAGCGAAAATTTCTAGACTGTCCAAGTCTCATAGGAAAGTGAAGCAAGTGGAACCTCGCCGAGGGTAGAACATAGAATCCAGGTCGCCGTACTTGACAGATGTGGCAAGCGTTCGGAAGTCCGAAGCACTAATCGGGTATTGCCACATCCTTTCGAAGCCAACTCTACACTGACCGCCACTTGCCCCGCAATCCGACGCTATAATCGCTTGTATCAACGACAAACAGACTTATCTGTGCTGACTATAATACCTTTGTTCTTACCATCTCTATAATATGCCTCCGAGACCGAGACCTCGCAAGGTTTCTTCAGCATCGAACAAGGGTTCGCCGGCACTAGCGGCCAAACCTTCGCCGATGAAGGATTTGCCCATGCCACCCCCTCCCGTCCCTCCAGCTCCGCAGGGTGTACTTGAGCCAGAAATGAACGCCCTTCAAGGGTGTTTGAGGGTGCGCGTAGCTTCCTGCTCCCCATGAACGTGCCATAAGACGTCTGCTCGACAGAACGCTATAGTGAAGACCGGTCAAGTCTGCCAATTCTACACCGAAGTCTCCAGACTGTAAGTTGCTATCATCAACAGGCGTGGAAGAAATGTTAACGGAGTATCAGCGGGCTCCAAGGCCATGCACCTCATCCCCCGCGGTCTTTGGTAGCTTCGCTTGGCCGGGAAGTCGAGAAGTACGACCAGTTGTGCGATGCCATGGAGGCACATTTGGTAGGTACCCTCATGTGAGCGTCAGAGCTGTGTAATAAGTGGACACCAGGTCCGCGCGATTGCCGTACTACAAAGGGATATCGACCGTGAACGGAACCGTCTGAAAGAGGCTGAACTAGCTGCAAAGGCCTCTGAAGACCAGAAGAAAGCCGAGAAGCAAGAGGCTGCTGCATCCGCCTTACCCGCTTCACCCTCTAGTGAACAAGCCACGCAGCTCGCCACAGAGGACGTCAGCAGGCAGCCCCCGCCGAACAGGACTCCGCAAATGACGCCTCCCAGCGGCGCCCTAGCACCCTCCCACAGTGGCCGGCGGCCATCCGCCATTTCCCTCTCCTCCCTCCACCGCCCCGCCTTCCCTCACAAGCTCGATCTCTCATCGACCGCGCTCAAACTCGACGAAACCGACATCCTTGGCCAGAACCCCCTGGCCTCCCCCGTCACTTTAGCGCCGAGATCGGCTCGGCCGACCGCTGCATCTGAATTCCCGCCCGACTTCCTGACCGCTCTGGCGTCTGCCGACGCGTCTGAGCGGTCCGTCGACATCGACCTGTCAGGCTCGGATCCCGTACCATCGACGTCCCACGAGACGGGCGCGGGCAGCTCGGCGGATATGCCTATCGAGCTGGATCTCGATATGGACCTGGGTAATAGCGCAAACCTGGTCGACGATATGGCGAAGAACTTATTTCGCAACTCCGCGCCGTCTGACAACAATGCGAACGCTTCGGTACAGGACCTCATGAACCAAGCCCAGTCTGCTTCGGCTGGTCTCGATGGCGCAGGAAGTCAACAGCAAGACGGCATGGATATCTTCAATGCGTTGTCCAGCTCGGACCAGACTCAGGAAGGCCACGAGATCTTTGGGTCGCTGCATGGACCAGAACAGGGCCAGGAGAATCCTCCGCAGGGTCAATCTCACCTTGAGCTAGGGTCTGGCATGCCCAGCTCCTCCAACTCAGCACCGTCCCCCGGCTCCATCTTGGCTGGGTTGAACCCTTCCTCTGCCGCTCCTGACGCCGCCTCGCAATCCATGGATCAAGTGCCCGCGTTGGGAACGCCTTTCGGAATGAATTTAGACCTGTCAAACATGTCTAATTTCGATCCCGACTTCGACTTTGGTCAGGCTGAGAACCCTAATTTCGCTGAAATGGAGGCATTATTCGACCTTACAGGCGAACCCGAGGGTGAGCGGCCCAAGGAGGGCTCGTAGAAATAGCATAGGTTAGATCGGAGGACTCCGCTATTTTTCTGTACAGTTCATGTAGCATCACTATGTATCATCAGTTTTGCTATGCTTCGGCACTATCAGGTCTCGGACCGCTCATGTCAGTGGTATTGACAACTGCCGAATCCACAGTGCATTCAAGACTTCCAAGAACATAATAGCGTGATGGCTGCAAGTATCAATGGCGAACATTCGCGTGCAACGATAATCGATGTAATAAACAAACAAACAAGTGATAAACATCAGACTTCAGCTACCAGGAATTTCTCAAGCCTTTTCCTGAGGGGATGGTCCGCTCGTATCCCACATGTCTTGAGGCATATGAGAAGCCCCGAAGCGAGCCTTCTCTTCTCATCCTCATCCCCTCCCTTTGTCTCGAGCAACTCCTTCACAGATCTAGCCAACCTTCCTTTCGGACCCGGAGTCTTATCCCCGTTACTTGGGGGAGGCCTTTTGTTCTTGCCGCTCTTCTTTTTCACCTTCGGTATAGCCAGAAGGGGCTCGATAACATCGATTCGGAACCGTCTGTACGCTAGAGAAAGCAGAGGTACGACTCGATCGGGAGGGCTTGCGGCTTCAGCGTACGCTTCCGCCTGACTATAAAGCTCCGCGGGCCCTCCATCCTTGTAGCCGTACTTCTTCAACTCCTCTGTTCTCCTCTCCTTCAGCCTCTGCGAGATCTGCTCACGGTCGTCATCTTCAGTGATTGTCTTAGCAACGGCGTCAAGCACGTCATTCAAACGCAACCAGCCTCTGTCTTCGTCGACTGCGCGTTTCACGTAGTGCCGGTTGACATAGTTAAGTAGTCGGTTGATCGACTTAGCCCCAGCTGAGTAGCGGTTGAAGCAGGGGATAAGATAGTGGACCAAGGTCGAGTCGTCGTGCGGGGTTCCCAGCAGGACCTCGCGAGCGGTCGCCCCAAAGTAATCGTCGAGCTGGTGGTAAAGGTCCATTCCACTGACCGCCGACGTCCCCTTGCCCTTATCTCCACGAGCAGGAGGCGGATTGTACTGCGCCTCCGTGGACTTATTCGTAAAGTAGTTGTACACGGCGGTATGGACGCCCATATGATAGGCTGGGTCAATCGCCGGTGCCTTCGTAAGGTCGTTGGTCGGAGACCGGATGATATGATCGAGTGCAGGTACCATGTAGCCCCACAGAGCGGGCAGGGACGCGCTCGGGTTCGCGCTCCCAGTAGCGGGGTTTGCCATTAGAGGTAGAACGACAGGCCTCGATCCTCCATTCGCGCTACAGCCGCTTCCACTCTGCATCGCGGTGGCAAGTGTCTCGCGTGTAACGCGATATTGGCGGCAAGTAACGACGTCTGTGTAGGACCCTAGGTGAGACAAACGCGACGGTGAAGACTGCACGAAGAGAAAGCGCAGTGGATGTTGATATCGAGCGTCAAGGCTTATGTTTGGCGTTTAGGAGCAGCACGGAGTCGGCGTAGGCGGACGGAAGTAACTGACGCTCGCGTTCAAAAATAACAGTTCTGAGCGCTCTGATTGGCTCAGCTCTTCCTAGATCGTGGCATAGCACTGCCTCAATCCCGCCTATTAACTTATAGTGTAACTTATAGTGACTTACACTTACTGCGATCGGCCATTGGCTCAGGTTGTGCCAGTGGCATGGCCGAAGTAACAGAGACCATAGACCACTCATAAAATGCCACGAAGCATATGGCGATCATTTCATTACTCTTATATGGGGTATACCTACGATGAATACGGAGCGTGCAGTGGAGGGTAAATTTGAGGGACCATGACGAGCACGAAAATTATTTTCGTGTATGAAGGCATTCCGTATACCCAAGGCAATCAGTTCAGTTGGACCATGAGAAGATATCGGACACGTATTTGGGCCACATTGTATACAATGTACTGCAACAGGGGTTGAGCTGTCAATCTGAGACACTCGTCACTGAACACTCGCCTCGTTGTACTGCAGGTAAGCATTCGGAGAGTTGACATCTTGTCCACCTCCCTTCGGCATCTCGCAACCTTTGAGCTCCGGGTTGCCCAGCACCTCGCCGGCGTCTTGCCAATCAACAGGTTGAGTTCTACCTAAACCCAGGGTACAGCTGGTAATAGTATATTAGCATTCGGCATAGCGCACAGGAAGGCGGATGACCAACAGTTTTCCCTCCGCTTTGCATTCCTCAGCGGCATTGGAGTTGGCGCCGTACTGCTCGAAGAACGGTTTGACGGCGACCTCGCAGAGGAGCAAGATACCGACGCCGTTGCTCAGGCTGTGGCCAGACGTGAACGACACAGCGCCAGCTTCGATTAAGGCACTTACTGGGTATAGCAGTATCCGGCGGACTGATATTGAACAAAACTGTTAGCAATGCCTTCCAAGGTGGGAATACGTACGGTCCGCTCACTTTCGACATCATCTGAACGTTTGATTAATTAAATGACCAAAAGAGAAGTATAACACCCACATCCGCGAAATAGACACCCTTGCCAAACATGTACCCTGGTAGGCCGTCAGGGACAGCGGGAGTTCAAATAAACCTATCATCTTACCATTCACGGGAGCTGGGTTGCATCGCAGGCTATGAGTTGAGAATACATTCGCGACCACCTCAGGACACACCTTCGGGAGGCGCGATGCGCAGGCCCTGACTTAAAATACCAGCGAAATTCGTGGACCGAGAACCGTGCCATAACAATCGACGCTTTCCTTGCTCCAGCTTGTCGAACCCCGCATTGTGCCAGGCTTCCGTCTCACTTTGCCTGTATGCAAAGTAGTCAGTCCCAGACATTCCCTCAGCAGCCTTCGTACTGGGGGAAATTACCTCTCGACTGCGAAAATGTTCAGGACCTTCGCCTGGAAGCGATGCGTCGCTCCGTGCGTGTCCCGAGCGTACTTCTCCAAGGCAGCAAACTCAGAATTCCCTCGATCAAGCGGGTCCATACGGGACAGTTTCAGCGACTTGAAGTGCGCGTCCAGAGGATTTAAAGGTTTCCCGTCTTCGTCAGTCATGATAGTCGACTTGATCAGCTCCTGCGCGACTTCCTGTAGTGCATTATGTCTGTCAGCGCAGTCACGCTATCCAGGGAGAAGGATAACACGAACCATGTCGCCGAGAGCGTCGACGAGCTCCAATTCCTGCACGGCGCTCGGTCAATATCCACGACCAGGGATCAGATGTATGATATACCTTCTTTAACGTGGCCATGTTATCGATAACCACGGGTCGGTTACGCCCAAAAGCATGAGGGATGATCCTGAGTTGCGATAGGATGAGTGTGAACTGCATGCCGAGAGCTGCGAGCAAACTCACGAATAATATCTTCCGCTCAATTCTTCGCAAGCATTCCGCTGTCCGCCCATCTGCACCGCACTGTCGCAGTTCGGTTTTTCGATAACCTCAGCCAGGGCCTGATAGGATGATGCGTCAGCCTGCTATCGCTTTGGAATGGTAGGCCAGTCCGTGCCTTTAATGCTGCAAAGCCGTTCAAGATGGTGGACTTGGAGAGTTTGCCTGCGCAACGACACAAATTTAGCACAGCCAGGGTACTTTGTACAAGACTCCTTTACCCAGTGGCAGTTTGTTTGCGTCGTAGTTCATAGATGTCAAGGCGGCATCAGCAAGCCTGGCGATGATTAACTAACACGCAGGAGGAGCGGAGAAGCGATGGGTTCTCACTTCGACGAAAAGATGATTTGACAGAAGGACTGCAAATATGGTCAGGGTTTGTTTGGCGCAAATATCGACAACCTCAAACCTGTAGCTCAGGAGCCAACTCAGACGCTGGCGGCTTCGCCTCTTCCTTTTTCTTCTTCTCCTTTGAGGACGACCCCTCTTCTTTGTCTTCGTCTTTCTCCTCCTCAAATGAACGTTCTGGTAACCAATCTCAACCGTTAAAATTTGGCTAAGACCCTTGTGACGCACCTATCCACACATACTTTCCTGCAGGAAGCAGGAAGCGTAGTTGAGCACCCCTGTCGATGGAGTCTGCTATAAGATGACTTACCCTTCTTCGCGGTCATGCCATGCCTCTGCTCCCAATTCACGCCGGCTTTCGTCTTGAACTGCTTCTTGAACTCTTGGACAGCCCTTGCAGGGTCCCACGGACCCTACCATCGCGACCCGTGAGCCACAGCCCTTACCCATGAGTGACTGTCGACCCTTACCTTCACCTGGCTCTGGCCATTCTCGCCGATGCGGCCCCAGCGGACGAACAGTTGACATGTGCTTGTGTTACCGATGGGATGCAATACCTGGATCACGTAGAATCTGGGAAGTACCGTTAGGCACTCCGTAGTGGCTAGCTGGTGTTCCGGCACTCAACTTGTTTGAATTTTTGCTTCCAGAGATGTCCGTCTGATTGAGCATAGCGTCCCATACACCCTCCGCGTCGGCGTAGACTTGATGCGTATCTGCCCGAGTTCATTATTACCGTAGAACAGGCATGTAATAGTATATTAGGCGTACAAACAAAACCAGACCGAGGATCCACGGGCGCTGCACCACGTTTGAGTACGGTAACCTACGGAAAGCCATGAGTGCATAGAGGAGCCGAGCTCATAACCTGACATCACCTTATTCTCCTTCTTCTGGTCCTCTTGATCGTCTTCACCCTCGTCGTCTGCATCAGCTTTCTTCGAAGCGGGGGCAGCCTTTGTCTTCTTGGACGCAGGGGCGGCCTTGGTCTTCTTCGGAGCAGGGGCGTCCTCTTCATCTCCTGACTCGCTGTCTCTCGTACGCTTCGGCGCTGCTTTAGCCTTCCCCTTCACATTCGTGTCCACTTTAGCGTCGACCTGGGACGGTGCTTGAGGTTGAGAGTCCTGGGACGCGTCGACAGCAGGTGCTTTCGTTCGGGTGGAACGCCTCGTGGGCGCAGCAGGTTGAGCGCCGGTGGCCTTCTTCTTAGGAGGCATCCTTACAGTGATTGTATGTGGATGAATTAGTTGTGATGCCAAAGAGACCCGGAGGCAGGAATTGTTCGAGGGCGAAGTGAGGGTGGTCAAGCCACAGTGGATCGGCTATTTATGGATGCGCGCTCGATCAGACGCCACACCGCGAAGCCCGCCTGCGTGAATGTGGCACGAGTCAGGTGAGCAGCGTCGGTCCCGCCACTTCCCATATCGGGTGTTTCCCGCCCTCGTGGTGTGCGCGCAGTTACTACTTATGGCAATCCATCGGGCTTCCGTCGGTGCTGCACGATGAGCACGAGTCATTCGTTAGGTGAGTCTTCGAGAACATGCATGACTCGGAGCGTGGTGCGCGTAGATGCCAAACATGAGGCCGACAAATCAACTACGTGTATATTCTTGTTATAGACTCGGGACTAAGTATCATGGTAGTGCTTAGACCAAGTCTTCCGCCTTACCAGGCAGCCGTTGGGTTCAGCGCTCAGCACGAGATCTGCGCACTAGTCACGGGTGCCCACCGCCAAATAACCCGCATCCAGACTGTAGCGCTCTGATGTATCGACGTCTGCTGCTTAGCATGGTCGGACTAACCTCATGCAGATGAACCCTTCCATCCCACCTCCTCGGCCAATCTCGCAAACGCACCTACACCGTCCCTCCCAAATACACTCGCACACCCCACAACAGCCGCCCCTACGCTCTGCATCCGCCGCACGCCCTCGCCATCCGCAACTCCGCCAATCCCCACGACCTTTATGCGCGCTATGGCTTGCGCAGGGTAGGGCGAAAGAAGGGACGTGAAAGTAAAGACATTGCCCAGTGCCAGAGGATGCAAAGGCGCGCCGGCGAGGCCGCCCAACGGCGTCGGCAGTGCGTATTCCGACGGGGGTGTAGAAGCGGATGGCGACGGGACAAACGATGGCGGGGAGAGATCCGACTGTGATGTCAGGAGCAGCGCGGAGCCCAGAGTATTGGTGGTCGCGAAGTACGCGAAGGGGTTGATCTCCTCTCCCTCGGGGGACTTGTAAGTAAACAGATGCACAGCGCCGATCATGGCATCGAACTGGCCGCGGTACACGAAGGGCGGCAGCTTCAGCCCAATGGCGAGGCTCCGGTCTGCCTTGAACGCATTCGACAGGACGGTGAGCAACGGGAGCAGCAAGGTCGGTATGTACGCCGGCGGCGGATGTGATGGGCCCATATTAGGGCACGAAGTATTAAGTTCGATGCCTATTCGACATGTCGGTAGGTTCGCATTTGAGAACGGGGTTAAAGGGATGTCGCCAATTTCTCTGCGGAAGGTTTGGATGGAATCTACCATCTCCTTCAGTTCACGGGGGTCGTTGGAAGTTATGCTGATGATAATGGGCTTGGAGGGATTCGTAGAAGGCGGCGGGGAACACAGTAGCTCACGGAACCAAACGAGGTATTGGGAGAGGGGATGTGGTGAGTAGCCATAAGAGTTCAGGGTGGTTAATGTAGCCTCGGACTTGTCCTTGCCAAAGACGACCTAAGCGGAAGACGAAGGGGCATTAGAGATGCATACTGACGAAGAGATGTATTAGAAGGAGACCACCAGCACTTGGCCCAAACACCCGATCGCCCACAGCTAGAGACTATCGCCAGCGCCGTGTCCACGGCGGAGGTGTACAAAGTGCTCAGATACTCACCCCATGTTCTTCCCCCTCCTTGAACCCATTCCGCGTAGCTGTCCGACATACGACCGCCCCTGTCCACTCGCACTCATACAGCTCCGTCAACTGCTTCAGATCCGAAGCCCACGCGCAAGACGAATTGGTCAGCGTGGGGCAGACATTGAGCGTATGCAGCGAGGTCGAGGGCAGAGACGGGGAAGACATTTCAGCGGATGGACTGGTCAGCGGATAAGGAGGGAAGATATATAGCTCCCATAGCACTAGATCGCGATCCAGAACTTCGGGGTGGAGGAAGCGCGAATCAGAGATAAGATAAAGGTCCAAACCCGGCACCGCAGGCATTTCAACGCTCATCCGAGGGTCAGTCGTTCGATGCTATCACTGGCCAAAAGCCATGTCGCAATACTTGTAAACCTAAGAGTACATCAAATATACAGATACGCAAAACACGCAACAGCGCGCGCACCTCTAATCCACCCGCCTCCGCTTCCCATCCCTCTCATACTCCACCGACCGCTCTCTCGACCTCCGCCTCCGATATTCATCCTCCCTATACCGATCCCTCGACCTCGACCGTCTGTGCTCCCTCTCCCTCCTAGGCGGCGAGCGCGAGCGCGACCTCGACCTGCGCGGCCCATCATACCTATCTCCTCTCCGCCCATCCCGTTCCCGATCATCGTCTCTCCACCTGTCCGCGTCACGACGGATAGGCGGCCGGTCATCCCGGTCCCGGTCCCGCCACGACTTGCCCGCCTCCTCACGCTCCCGCCTGGGGCCCGTCGGTGCAGCATTCGCACCCGTGGGCCCATGCGGACCGCGCCCGCCCTGCTGCTCCATCTTCTGCGGACAATCTAGTAATTCTGAATCAGCTCTGTCCGGCGGTACACAAGAGGAACCTCCAGACCTTTCTTGAGATGCGGGCCCCCGCAGTTGAAGCAGCCCGCCTGCGCGGGGCCGTCCGCGCTCTTCCCCGCACCTGGCTTGCCCGCGACCAACCCCCCGAAGCCACCGTTCCCGACGGTGGTGTCCTGGTCGAGCAAGTGCGTGTACTTCGTCCGGCTGCGCTTCCCAAAGTCCTTCACTTGCATGACCTTCGGCAGGAGCGCCACGTCCTTGTACGACTCCGTCGCCTCCGTATAGTCATGCCTCTTCAGGATCTCTTGGTCCTAAACATCCACCAAGAAATCAACACCTCCCAAAACATCACCACCAAACGATGAGGACCACGCACCTGGTGGAACGCCCCCTTGTGCCAGTACTTCTGCAAGAACTTCTGGCTGCCCTTGGGCTTCTCCTCGCGCAGCTTCTTCGCGCGCTCGAGGTCCTCGCGGAGGCGCACCTCCTCGGGCAGCGCGCGCCGCCGCTCGATCTCCTCGCGCTCGAGCTCGCGCGCCATCTCCTCCTCCTTGTCGCGCTTGATGCGCGCGAGCTCGCGCAGGCGCCACGCCTCGAACTCGCCCTCCGGGTCGAGCCCGTCCGTGTCGTCCACGTCGGGGATGATTTCGTCCTTCTCTTCTACAAGTGCGAAGGGAGATGTTAGTGGAAGGAGGGCAGAGGGAGGGGAGGGGAGGCGTACTTTCTGCGAGCTCGCGCTTGATGCTCTCAGCTACGAGGTCGTGGCTCTGTTTCCGCCGTTCCTCGGCCTCGCGTTCTTTCCGAGCTAGCGCCTCTTCCGTGTCCTCTGCTAGTGCTTCGCGTTCCGCGACGGTCACTCGCGCACGTCTGGAATTCCGAATCACTATGAGAGTAAGCTCTAAAAGGGGACGTGGAGTAGACGCACTTGGGGACAAAGACGGGTCGGAATTGGACTTTCGGTTTCTCCTCCTCGGACTCTTCTTCTTCAGAGTCGGTTTCGTATTCACTGGACTTAGGTATTGACGTTAAGTGCTAGCAGAGATGAGATATAATAACATCACAAACGCACCTCTTCTTTGGCCTCCTCCTTCTCTTCCTCCTCCTCCTCTTCAGACTCTACCAAAGCACCCCAAATCAACACCCCACAACTAATACAAACCCAACCAATCACTCACCTTCCAGCGCAGTCCTCCCCGACTCCTCCCTCCCCCCGACAATCACCTTCCCCTCCCTCGAAATATTCACATCGCGCAGCGCCACATTGATCGCCCGCGTCCCCTTCCTCCCCGGCCCTGGCCCCTCCTCCCTGCGCACCTGCAGCTCGCCCTCGTCATCGCCCTCTCCCTGCATCTCGTCGATCCGCTCGTCCCCCTCCTCCTCGGGTTTCTGCTCATCGTCCTCATTGTCGTCTTCGTCAGAGTCGGACTGGGGGAGCTCGGGCGCGCCCTTGGGCGCCTTGCCCTTCCAGTAGCGCCCCACGGGCTTGGCGGGGCGCGGGGCGGTTTTGCGCGGGACGGTGGTGGCGAGGATGGTGGACATCGTGCGGAAGAGGAGGGGGGCGCACGTCCGGGTGAGTGAGCGAGGGTGAAGTGCAGGCTCCAATGTGGTGGGGGCAGACGTGGGAATGGGTTGCCGGTTTGGTGACACCCTGTGTGATTGGTCGAAGTCCACTGACGTGAAAGGTCAAAGTGATGCAGTGCGTAGCATTCGATGAAAGGGTCAAGTCTGCTGGTAAGTATGTAGATGGAGAGCGATGTATCCAGTCGAAACGAGGCGATAAATATATGGACAGTAGTATTACAATGTACAATCACTTCAGAGCTTCTTCCCGTTCCAACACGGACTTTTCTACTTTTATGAGGATGACGGTCCGCCCTGGGTACTGTGATGTGGGGGTGTTGTGTGCTGTTACACGGGCAGGCTGAGTGGGTAGTAAACGAGAAAGGATAGTGGTGCGAGTTGGGGGTTAGTGAAGGATTCCCGCCTGGAGAACCCGAACGACGTACGAAGCCTAGCCCGTCCAGCACGGCTTCGACTATACCTGCTGTGAAGGACGAGCAACTTAGAGACGACAGATCCCGGGGAACGGATATATTGCGCGTGATGGGCGGGTCGTTGTCCACTATCATATCTGATCCCAATCTTCAATTGAAGACCAGCGGCACAGGGAGTATAACTCACACTCATCATCGTTCTCCACGCTCTTCTCAAGCCCGTCCGCGGGCTTGCCGAAGCATGTCCTCCAGACTTGTGTGTGGATGCTCATGAGGGCTTGGAGGAAGCGGATTTCTCGCTTGGGCGCTTTGGAGGTGGATTCGGTGCGCCAGACCATAAGTTCGAGGACACGAGTGCCAATGCGGTATCCCAGGGTATTCAGCCTGGCATGAGGTCAGGAAAGGGGGGGGGGCAGTAGATAGTATGCAAGGCGCACCTTCTCTCCAAGTCATTGATCCCCGCGACTCGCTTCTGGGTGTACTGGACGACCTCGCTGAAAAGGAACGCAAAGGCACTTGCAGAGACCTCGGCGGTCCTGGTCTTGTTCAGCGGCCTGTCATAGATACTCGGACGTGCGCCTGGGGGTTTCGGGGTCGTGCTGACGGGGGTGGTATTGACAGATGGGAGGGAGAACCTGGTGGTGCTGGACGCCGCGGTGGGAGACTGGACATATGTGTGGTCCGCGGAGGAGAGTGAGGACGAGGACAGGACGGAGAAGCGCGGGTGTGGTTGTGCGTACGACATGGTGTTGGATGGACGTGGGCAGCCCGCAGCCAGCGACGCGGAGACGCGGCCGGGCCGGAGCCGAAGCCCTAACCTTGGCGCGCGAGTGGGGCTTGGCATGGGCTGGAATGATAACTGAGCACCCAATGCACCGTCCCTCGTCCTCTCACACTCTCCCGCACTCCCCCTCCCGCTCCATCCACCCCTCGCCCTCGCTGCCCCAGCTCTTCACCCAGACCCGTCCCCAGTCCACCATCGCCGCCTCCTTCGCCGGGCACCACGACCCCCGCATGGCCTCGCCAGGGCCCTCCCCGAACGACATACAGACCCACTTGTACAAATCATTCCTAGAGGGACGCACCGCAGACGTTATACTTAGGGTAAAAGGCTGCTGGCATGCCCTGTACAAGCTGCACCGCGTCGTCTTGATCCAATCGGTACGTCCTGTCCTCTCATCCGGGGACTCGTCCCAGGCCGGAATGCATCCATCGCATCCTGCCAGGCCGCTCGTGTGCTATGACGGCTTCTGTCACCCCTATGGCCGCTGCGACTGGCTAGTCTCTCCTGTACTATGCCTCGCTTTCATACTCTAACTACCCTCTCCCTCCAGGGATTCTTCCAATCCCTCTTCACCGGCGCCTTCGTCGAGTCCGTCCATAAATTCCGCGCGAGCGGACACAACTCCCGTGCTGACGAGGTAGAGATCGTATTCGACGACCCCAATATTACACGGCCTGGTGCGTTCCCTCGCTCTCTCGCGGCGTCACACGATTACTCATGTCTCGCATGGAACAGCCTTTGAGTGAGTTGATGTTTTGTCTTTCTCAATTCATTCCCGTTTTCTCCGTTCCAAAATCGTCGCGAATCCCGCGATTTCCCCGACCCTGTGTGTGCGCCCGCGGACTATTGATCCGTAACGTCTATTCATGACGTCTGTATCTGGACCAGGGCGCACTTGATTCTCTCAATCGTGCGATCTGCAGTACTCTGATATTCTGATCTCGCTCTCCGTGACAATACTAATATTCACCGTCAGAATATGCATTGCACGCCTATACGGCGGCGGCCCGGCCCTGCACATCTCCCCCTCCCTCCTCCCCTCTCCCTCCAACCCCCTAACAGCCTCCTTTCCATGTCCTCCTAACCCGAGTGCCCACCCCACCCCCACTGGCCAGCACCCCGCGACCCCGCCCTTCCTCCTCTCCCTCCTCGCTACCGCAGTCTACCTCGCCATACCCTCCGTCGCCGCTCAAGCCCTCACCATGATCCTCAATTCCGTCGGGCCGTACACGGTGATGCGGTATCTAGGCTTCGCCATCGGCTGCGGGATCGGCGGCACCGAGGAGGTGGAGGCGTTGAGCGAGGGCGCGGTGGGGCTCGAGACCGTCGCGGAGATGATCAAAGACGAAGACCCAGAGGAGGACGAAGAGCCCAGCAAGCCCCCACCCCTGTCTCCCTCCCCGGCAAAGCACGAAGACGACGCCGAGACCCCCGACGACATCGCCAAGAACCTCGACTACATGGAGGTCAAGAAGGAGGACCCCGCGGACATCTCCAGCTCCTCCTCCTCCTCGTCCCAGGAAGACCTGCCCTCCGGCGCGCAGCCCGACGCGGACGAGGGCCCGAGCTACTATTACGGCGCGGTGAGCGCCAAGGTCGGCGAGGCGTGCGCGTGCTGGCTCGCGCGCTGGGGGCGCGACATGTTCGCGTACGAGGAGAAGGTCGCGGACGGCAAGGCCGCGCAGCCCGCACCCGCACCCGCCCGGCGGCGCGCGACGACGGTCTCGTCCACGCCCTACCCGCCCGCCTCGTCCTTCTCCTTCCCGGACTTCAACTTCAACAGCGCGGACGTGGTGGTGCCGGTGATCTGGCGCCGGGGCGGGCTGGAGCCGGCCTGGGTGAAGGCGCTGATCATGAGTGATTTTTTGTTTGTGAGCGGCGAGAGAGAGAGGTACGACCTTGCGAAGGGCGTGGTGGAGATGCGCCGGCGGCAGCTGGGCGGGGAGGGCTTGGACGAGAGGGAGGAGGCCGAGTGGGAGGATATGTTCAGCCAGGGGATCTTTTATGCGAATATGGTGCGTGCTGGAGTACCTGAATGGCGGGAGGTGTCTGATCGTTGCACCTCGCAGCTTTTGGAAGATCTCATGGAGATATCCAACGATGTCTCGCCGACGACGGGGCGCCCGTATGTGCCCATCCAGGTCTTGCAGGCCGCCCTGTGGAGCCAGTCTGTCCTCCGACACCACATCACCGCGCGGCCCTCCCAGGGATCCTCGTCCCCGCCCTCCTCGCCCACGGGCCAGCGCGACAAAGAGCTCGGCATCACGCTCACCACGGCCGACATCCTCCGCTCCGCCACCGCCGCGGACATGGACAAGAGCTACTTCCCGATCCCCGCGGACTCGAGCGTGCGCATCGGGGACACGAGCGCGCTCGAGAACGCGTCGATGGACGAGCTGTTCGCCGCGCCCGCGGCGGAGCCCGCCGACCCGAAGAAGGTGTCGCGCCTGAGCACGTCCGAGCGCACGTTCTTCGGCCTGCTCTCGTCGTCGTCGCAGCGGCGCCCCGTGTCCGCGTGCGTGCTGCAGGACCCTACCGGCAAGGCGCGGTGGTCGCGCTTCCCGCCGTTCCGGTTCGGCGTCGAGTTCTGGGACGTCGACGAGCTGAAGGAGAAGAGCCGGCTGCATAGCCAGACGGTGTGGTACGCCGGGAGCTTGTTCAATGTGTATGTGCAGGTGGTGCGGAAGAAGGGCGTGCCCGGGGTGCAGCTGGGCGTATACCTTCACAGGCAGAGCAGTGTGGATCCGGTCCCGCCGAGGAGCGCGCCGAGCCCGCTTGCGCTGGGCCTGAGAGTCGCGGAGAGGGAGCGCGAGCATGGGTCCGGGCACAACAGGCGGATCTCCGCGCCGAGCGCCAACGCGGGCGTCCACGCGAGCACGAGCCTCCCGTCCATCGGGAGTCCCCTGAGCAGGAGCACCACCCCCGTCTCCGCCGGCAGCCCCTTCTCCTCCTCCTCCCTCCCCGGCTCGCCGGGCGCGTCGCTCGCGACGTCGTCGTCGTCGTCGTCGTACACGAACACGATCCCCGCGACGTCCGCGCCCGTCGCGCCGCCGCAGCCGTACCGCGACCCGCGCAGCGCGATCTCGGCGTACTTTACCATCTCGTGCGCGAGCGCGACCGGCGCGAGCCTCACGCAGTTCACGAGCGCGCCGGACGTGTTTAGCGTGAGCCAGAGCTGGGGGTGGAAGAGCAGCAGCTTGAGGACGGAGGAGTATTTGGAGGTCGGCGCGGACCAGGGGCGGCGTGCGATGGGGAGGGAGGTGAGTCTCCGGGCGACGGTTGTGCTCGGGTTGGTGTAGGCCATTGTGCATGGTGTGCTTTCGCTGTCGTTTGTCATATTCTCTGTTTATACCTGGTCAATATTGCCGTTCCTGCGTTTATTTTTTATGTTATCCGTGCAGATATCCTTCGATCACTTGTAGTATATGTTAACCTCTCTCTGGCACACCCGGATCTGGATCGTACCTCCCCTCTCCGACTTCTCTGTATCCATTTAGTGTTTTGCTCCCTTTTACCCCCATGTATCCCCTACTTCCTTCTTTCTCTTGGTTGCAGTAGAATACTCGTATAATAATGCAAGGTCATATCCCGCTCGGGTCAACTCGACTTCTGATCCTTTCGTTGCAGTGTTGAAACTTGGAGGCTTTGTCGCCGTGCCACACTGGCAGTTTCGGTCATTATTGCACCGCCACGCATGCCCGCCTTCCCTCGCGTCCAATCAGCGACGTCGGCGACGTGTGGCGATTCGAACTCTGTGTGGAGCCTTGTGCCCCATGCCGATGCTACTATCATATAGAGGTCCAACCTAATTATAAGACGCATAGTCCATCGCTCATCACCGACCATTCGACATGAGGCAAGGCTGTTTCCTAAGTATTTTTGAACTTACCTTACTGCTGGCAGGACATGGCCGAGCTATGCTGCATGAGGGTGATCATCTGTTCTGAGGTGGGAAGTGAAGCAAACACCAGGCAGCATGAGGCACATGTGGTCATCCTTGACTTCTTCAAGCGTCTATCGATGAGCGCAGCTTATAAGACTATTTCAAAGGCTTTCCCTCGAGCGCCCCTCCCTTCTTCAAGGTACCTCATATCGGTGGCCCTTCACAAGTCCTGCTTTTCCTGTGCGTTGAACTTTACTATAAAATTGACTCGCAGTTCCATCTTACTTCATCAGAGTTGAGGCTCCAACATCTGTGGCAATGGAAATATTCTTGCGCAACATACATCCCCAGGCTTCTGAGCTGGACGTGACCTGCACGTTTGCTCGCATCTTACATGGCCCTCCTTTCCGAGTACGAGGGAATGAACCGCTCATGAACTTCGATGTCCGGCTTCTAAAGAAACGCAGAAATGCACGTTTTAAGCTCGCGAATCTTACGTTGCCTGAACGACAGGCAGGAGAGACTTTGTTGCAGGTACACCCGTATGTGAACATAAAGGGCCAACATGCACAGGTGACCAGAAGCAACAAGGACGCAAATCCAGGGACACTGCGGAGGATTCTCTCCACGGAATGGCAGGATCCCGAGATCCTGAGGAGGGAACAAGAGAGGCTCGAGGCCAACTCACGGCCAATCCCTCTGGATTCGTTCGCGTTTGGGAGACTGTGCGACGGCTACGTCTTCTCACCGGAAGCCACTTTCACCGGGACTTGCGCAGTAGTGCTTGATATGGCTAATCGTCGCATGACACTGACATATAAGCCTACCCCGGCTCCAGCTAGGCCCGCCGATGATGCTGCATCATCGAGGATGGATATCATGGGTGTTTCCTCCATTGATCTATCCTCGATTTTTCAGGATCTAATGGTAGGCGATACTGAAGGGAGTGCTTTCTTTCCTGCCTCGAAGATTGGCGCGCTTGCCTACGCCGGTCCTTTGGGGGTTGTGGTGGAAAGCGAAGTGCGACCCACTACCCAAGTCTTGAAAATGGGTGTCATGTCTAGTATTTTGGACAGGGATCCGATCCCGGAACGTGTAGCAAACATCGATGGCAACGCTGCCTTCCAGTACGTCGGGCGCCAGTTCCTCCTCAGATTCAAGACAGCGGAAGCGGTGGACATCTTCTGGCAGAGATGCGTGGAACTGCGTCTGCGTCATCCGTCACCATCGCCACAAAGAGTGACAGTCAGGGATCTTGATATCTATTCGCCGGAGAGAATGAATGAGCTGCGGATCGTTCTGCGGTCATTGGACTTCAGCGTCGCATTCGAGGCAACGAAGGCCGTGTATGGTGGTATCCTGGAACCTGCGGAAGTGGTGAAATTACAGCCGGCCATAGCTCGGCTCAGCCTTAGCTATGGACTTGAGTTCCCGGATATCTTTCGTGTTTTTGTAGCAAACCTGGAGACCTGTCACCTGACTCCAGGCGGGCGTCGAGGTCGAAGAGCACGGCGCCCGTACCGAGAACATCAAGACGCTCTCAGTCATCAGCCTCGGGTGTTGGTCCCTCAACTTGAAGATGCTGCGCAAGTCTATGTCACCCAACTCCAGCGACCCAGGCATCGACTACGCACATTGTCCTCGCCCACCGTCCTCCGATCATTTTTTTTGGTCGTTACGCCCTCAACTTTCGTATTGGAAGGACCCTTGCCCGACCAGGGGAACAGTGTGCTTCGGCGCTTTGGGCATCACGATTCATTTCTTCGAGTGTCTTTCGAGGACGAGGACCTCTCGAAGATGCGCGCAGGGCCTGGGTCTGATATCTCGGCTTTATTGAAACAAAGATTCCGACCCTTGCTTGTGGACGGGTTTCAGCTCGCTGGCCGGAACTATGAGTTTCTTGGATATTCCATGAGCGGACTTCGACAGCATTCAGTGTGGTTCGTTTCGCCTTATAGAGATGAGGCCGGCGTACTTATGAATGCAGAGAGCATCCGCACGCGATTGGTACGAATTTCACATCCTGTCAAGATGTGTGGCAAGTAACTCTCCAACAGGGCGATTTTAGTAGAATCGCCTACAAGCCGGCTCGTCTAGCGGCAAGATGGGCGCAGGCCTTCTCGACTTCCGATCCCTCTGTCACCCTTGACGATTCGCAAATAAGGCAGATCGATGACAAGATAGCGCAGGATGGGACCTGTTTTACGGACGGATGCGGGACTATATCCACAGAATCACTTCGTGAAGTCTGGACACATATGCGAAGATCTCAAGGGAAGCTGTCTGGGCTGCCGAAGCCGCCGCCGTCATGCCTTCAATTCCGCCATGGGGGTTACAAGGGCGTCCTTGTAGAAGACAACCGATTGGAAGGCAAGGTAGTGTGTTTCCGACCGTCCCAAAGAAAATTCAACGCTCCTGCAGGTGGGACACTTGATATCACAGCCACGTCGACCCGTCCCATTCCCATGTTCCTAAATCGACCTATGATCGTGCTCATGGAGTATCACGGAGTGGACGAAGGGTATATATTTCGACTTCAAGAAAGAGCGATAGCCGACGTACACAGTATCTTCGCATCTTTTGAACGAGCGTCCTATCTGTTCCAGTCTCATGGGTTGGGTGCTTCTTTTGGACTCCCGAGTCTCTTCAAACACTTGGACGCGCAATTGGACATCGTCCCATACAGTCTATCGACACTCCACGGTCTCAAACATCAACTGCTGGATATCTGTCTATGCTATGGAGCAACCCATGTACTTCGAGAAATCAAACACCGGGCGCGTATACCCGTTCCTGGTTCTGTGACTCTCATCGGTGTGTCGGATGAATGGGATTGTCTTGCGGAGAACGAGATCTTCGCAACCGTGTATGATCCTAGAACAGGGGACATCCGCCCAATTGAGGGCGACGTCCTCATAACGCGCAGCCCCCAGATTCATCCCGGCGATCTCCAGGTCGTCAGAGCAGTGAGGCGTCCGCAACTACAGCACCTCAGGAATGCAGTCGTCTTTCCTTGCCGGTATGTTTATTCATACTGCCATGCTGAAGCCGACTGATTGGATTTTTTATGTGAAGTGGTCGCAGAAGTCTTCCATCGTGCCTTGCGGGTGGTGATCTTGACGGTGACATATTTAACCTCATCCTGGACGTGAGCAGTACCATGTCCTGGTTGCAATTTCGTTGCGCTCAATTCTTCTGTTCCAGCCGAACCTTATGCCCCGCAGAGTATCTGAGCCCGGTTCTTACAAAGCTCTCGAGGACAGAACCCTAAACAGACCGTGTACAATCGGTGACATAGCTGATTTCATTATCGACTATGTCGGTCTTTTTCCTGTGCTTGCCTCGATGGTAGCTGATACCCAGGCCCCTTCAATAGATCAAGTCTGATTTAGTCGGAACCATTGCCATACACCACCTAATACTGGCAGATCTTACCGATCCTGGGCAACCGGATTGCATCAAATTAGCAGAATATGCATCCCATGCCGTTGACTTCCCGAAGACTGGGACGGCAGTACAGATTGGAGATTTGCCTCGAGTGCCCTCAGAGAGGCCAGATTTCTTGGCACATGAGGGTACCGATCCCAGCACAAGCAGGCGCTTCTACCCTAGCAAGAAGACCCTTGGTAAGCTTTTCAGAAACGTGCCCATGGACATCCGTCCTCCAGATGAAGACTACGCGGAGCCCACTCACGGCTCCATGATACGTGCCGCACTGCCCGCTATCACCAGCCCCCCCGCTGAATTGCGTAGGGAGATGCAGGATCTCATGGAAGCCTACATAGACCAGCTCTTCACTATCGCGAACTCGAGCTCCCTCTCGCCACGGAACGGGCTATCCGAAGGGGAACTGGTCAGCGGGACTATTCAAGCTACCTGGAACGATCATCAAAAGCGCAGGGACGCTGTAGCTGTCATGAATTTCCAGGTCAGTCCTCCGAGGTGTCTCATCCATCACCTGTCGCTGAAATTTATGTATTACAGACTCACGAACTTGTGAAAGTGATTCGAAGGGAGCTCAGGGGAGATCTAGACCGTCAAGCAGCAAGGGAGAACGACGCCGATGAAGGTGATTTCTATGACGATTCAGACGATGATGAGGATGAAGAGTTTGAGCGGAGGGAGGAAACGCTCAGGCGTGCCTATGCCGCCTGGATCATAGCTGAAGAAGCAGTACGCCGAGACCCTGACGGCTTCGGTGCGCAGAGTTTCGGTCTGATAGCTCTAGGGATGATCTTGCATACGTTGCATGAGGAGAGCAGGGCGTACGCGTAAGAGTGGTACAGTTCTGCCTGGACCCATGTCGATGGCCTGTATTATACCATGTGCCTAGCAATGTCATTATACAAGAAGGACGATATACAATCTATATCGATGACGATGTGGAGTCCCGCATGAGAATTCCTTGTTCGACCACATTTGCTGCGCTAACTACGCAACCCTCCAGCAATGGGATACCTTGGTAGGCGTAGGACCCGCATAGCCAGATACCAGGAACCTCTCGCTCACCGTGACGAGGCGTGCCTTGCAAGCGCCCAAGTCTGCCAGAACCGAGCGATGTTTGTCCTCCGGGTACCTGCGGATGCTGGTCCGCTATGTACAAATCTTGCAGCGCCTTTTTTGCGTCCAGTGTTAGGATGGCCCGCTCCATCTTCGCTATAGACAAGACACTCTCCTCTCGGGGCGAGACTATTGGGTTGGTCGTCTGGAACACGGCCGACGCCCGCGAGTCCGCATTACTGGGCTTCCGCAAACGATGCGTAGCCATGGTGTAGGATGGAGAAACGCATAGGCTTCCTGGTTCACTGGAAGGAGACAGCGGTTTCGAGCGACTCGCGTCGTCTGACATACGGATCAAGTTTAGGTCGCGTCTATCACTCGGATTCTCCGGGAGCAAGGAGTCGTCGGTGTGATTGATGACAATCGTTGGCTTGTAAGTGAAAGTCTTGAGACATTGAACCTGCTGCCGCACGAATTCTGAATGGGTCGAATTGCGCGGGAGATTCGAGAGATAGCCGGACAGCAGCTCGGATGCGTGGTTTGCCTGCGTCGCGAAGATTATATGCGAGAATCCGTCGTATGTATGCTTGGACCCTTGCGCATCAGCCCATTCCAATGTTACAAGACTTGGATCGCTAGAGTCAGGCCGAATGCCGGTTATCGTCGAGGAAACGTGGACGTTTTCAAGGGGTGCGGATAACCGCTTGACAACATCACGCACTCCGTTGTTTACCACGTAATGGTGCGTGAAGAGGGTCAGCCAGATATAATCTGAAAGAACGGTTAGACATAAATAACTCAGGCGCATCGACAACTACGTACCCAGAAATTCCTCGACGGGATGTTGCATGATATCGTGCTCAGACGCGGTACAAACGGCCGAGAAAAGGGGCGTGACCACGGAGCCCAGGAACTCTAGCCATGCGGCGTCCATCCCAATGAGCCTTGCCAGAGAACCGCTGGGGGCGCTATATTGGGCCCATTCGTGGAACGTCATGTGAGGTGTTTGACGGCTCCTGAGCACTGGGGCCGATAATAATACAAGTCGCACATAATTATAGAGAAGCTGCAACGTGCTCAACGCGAAGAGAGTAAACGTGAAGAGTTGCATCAGTAGACGCGGTAGCATTTCCTTCGTCTCCTGGTATTGGGCCTTCATTGCAGAGGGCATACTGACGCCGCGGAGACCAGAGGCGCCATTGTATATCATGCTTGAGACGATCGTATAGCACCCTGATATTGTTGGGGCTGCCACTGAGAAGGAGTACGAGAAATCCGACTTCCTGAAAGTGACTCCCAAATTCTTGTACAAGGTCATTAGACGCGGATAGTACCCTAAACATCTCGAATTATCGTGTCAAGTGGGCGCGTCAAGGCAACGAGAACATACCTCCTTGGAACGAACGCATGGGTACGTCTACACGCCATTCCTCCCCCACGCCTTCGGGGGACAGAGATACTGAATGAGCATCCATACCCAGACTGGAAGCCTTTGCACGGTGTGAGCAGGAGCACTCCCGAGCATGACCGACACCTCACCTTTTCGAAAATGTGGACCTCGTACCGTGCTGCATGACCTTTGAGCTCTTTCGACAGCAGATATGCGGCGGTGAGACCTGCAAGACCGCTGCCTACCACTGCCACTTTCACGGGGGTCGTCATTCGTGCAAATTTGAATTCAAAATCGTTGGAATAATCGTAAGAGAATGCTGTGAGGGTTTATATGACACCGATTGCTCTATTTTGAACCGTTCGTCCTGCCAGTAAAGAAGGAAAACAGCGACATTTATCCATATCGTTAGTACTGCATTCCGGATGTAACGTAAAATGCACCACATACCGGTGTCAGTCGACTGCTGGGTTCCCCAAGCTGAGGAGTCGTCAGGCTCGCAAACGTGGCGTGAGGAGGGCGGTGTCATTCGACCTGGCTTCCGGACGCATATCTGATAATTGTATGGGACGATCAGAACAGGCTGTTGCCGTTACTCGCCACGACCGAGACCGTTTCGCGACATATCCCTAAATGGTGTTTACATAGAAGAGTGCAATAAAGTACGCGCTACGTTCCCGCCATCATCCTCTCGCACGGCCCCCAACGTAGGCCTACCGCCGCGACGACGCCCACGTTCTGTAGGACACCACCGCCAATGCTGCAACCTGCTTCAACCTAATTCTGCGATCTCTTCATTTCCATTGCTCTGGTATTCGGCGATCACGTCCGCATCCGAGGCGCTGCATCTGTCAAGCGTCCATACCAAACTCCTGCCGCGAACATGCCTAGCAGCAATGGTTACCCTCTGGACAGGGACAGGCTTTCGACATTTCAAGCATCCTCTGCATCTCTAGCATCTCAGGAGACCTTCCAAACTGCCCTCTCGTCTGAATCAAGCCCAGATGAAGCGCACGCGCCGGAGCGACCACCGCCTGCCTCGCCCCTTTCGCCAACTGCTGTGCGCAAGGCGATCTCCGTGGACTCCTTTGCTAACTATAAGCATGATACTTCGAGGAACTCTCCGATCTCTCCGCGGAACCTAGGGTACGACGCTATACCCGAGCTCGCGCTACCAGTCCCTCCCACTCAAAATAATCATGCTTCGAGCTCGAAGGAGCCAATAAGGAAAGACTCCCGCGAGAACTGGGACGCTACTCAGCGCACACCAGCGAAGCGCAAAGTCAGACCAGGCTCGCTGTCGCGGTTGTCTCCTGCTGCTATTGTCAGTCCCATGCCGGGTTTGAGCTGTGATACGGATGTTTACCATGCGATGAACGCCGTCTACGACTTGCCGCCGAAGATATCAGTGGCTGTCATCGGTACTAGGGGCTCCGGAAAGACGACCCTCATTCGTGAAGGTCTGAAGTTGCATGGCCTATCGGACCCGGCTCCAGTTTCGATGCTCGTCCGTTCCATCGGCAACTTGGATTGTTAGTGAAAAGATCCCCATTGTCCTGATTCTCCCTTATTTAACATGTACTTATGCCGCAGATACTTTCTATGCTGCACGCATGCCACATATTGCTTTGGGTACCACTTCAACCATTGGTATCAAGGAGATAGACGTGGAAGCCCTTCAGATGGAAGTTACTGGCGAAGTCTGGCCTGCACACGCTTCTCATATCTCGGGAGTCGTGATCTGCTATGACAGTGCTGATCAACAGTCGTACCAACATGTGGAGACACTCCTTAGTGCGTCTTCATTGCTTCTCGGATGAGTACGGAGATTGAGGTCGCGGTCATGCTTCATGCTAGGTGGCTTTAGGGATCTGAAACACCCCACTGTCCTTGTCGCATGTAAGTCTGACTTGGAAGCCGAGGTAGACCCTCATGAGAGTCTGGCGACCGCGCAAGACTACCGCGCTGGTTTCGTCGAGGTCACCAGTAACCATGAGAGCGGGAAAGAGCGGATGCATAGGTGTTTCGAGTGGATCGTAAACAGGATAGTGCAGAGCCAGCGTTCGTAACTCTTCGTAATATTGCTGCATCAATCATTGATCCACAACCTACAGAACGCCAGTTGGACACACCCTCAGGCGCTGAGAACACGATCCTGCTCGACGAGCCTCACTACCCTTCAGCGCCCGTTACTGTGGCGATGAAGTCAGAGAAAAGCACGTCCTCAGATATGGCTCATCGACAGTCGACGACGCTATCCCATTCGCCGTTGTCTGCCTCGTCCCCTTCGAGCAACCTTCCCCGGTCATGGTCAGGGGACGAGCTTGGGTTCTCCGGTCGCATCTCGCCACAGACGTCGCGGCAGCGCATGGATGTGTCTACGTCTCCATCCAATCACAGAGAACCGCAGACAGTCAGCTCAGAGTCGCTGGATAATGGTTCGTCCGGGCACGGGAGAGACAGCGTGCATAGCCATAACAGTCATAATGGAACTGTGTCTCACTCGTTGCGTGCGGAGCAGCAAGAACGGTGAGAGTTTGCATGAACATGCAGTCCTAATGGCATAAGTCCTAAGTGATATTATAGTGCTCCAAGTCCATGGGCAACCTTAGAACAAATTCTTGATAAGTTATTATTTTTGGCTGTCTCTGGAGACGGTGAGCCGCGCGTACATCTCTCTTTCGCAGCCTTGCTGACCGACCTTTAGACCCCGCTTTTATTTCACACTTCCTGCTTACCTACCGCCGTTTCGCTAATCCTAGGAGCGTGTTGCTCGCTATGCAAAAGCGCATGCGTCAGCTGGATCAGCTGCTCTCAGATCCGCTCTTGGCATGCTTTGCTCAGTTACGGTAAGTCTCTCAGCAAGGTGAGATCGGATTAAATGGATTGACTTCCGACAGAATCTGCCATTTGCTTGGCGCCTGGATACAAGACTACCCCTATGATTTTGCCGTTCCAGGCAGTGCTGGAGCACTCTCCGCCGTAGTGAAGTCCGTCATGTCCAAATCGCACCTTCTGCACTATGCTGCCGACTTCCTTCCGTTCCTCGAAGTCCTTCCCAACCTGGTGGACCGTGATGTGCAATGGGCACTGAAGACGGATGAGCTGCCGGACCACAGTGATGACTCGTACAGCACGTCGGACGAGGAGGTCCTGGAAATATCGCCTGCTGTGCAAGAGCCACCGGATAGCCCACCCGCACCGCCCAAGTCGGCTGCTTATACGCGAGATCGCAGGCCTAGCTTGCCTCTGACTGCCAAGGCGCTCGTGATGCCCAACACTCCCCTTGTCGAGAGCTTTGCCCATGATGGGTTCAATCCATCTCCCAAGGTCATCATCAGGGAGCTTCATAAGATCTGTCAGGATCTCAGTTTGCTGGACTCCAAGGACATCGCGCAGGAAATAACGAGATTGGAAGTCAAATTATTCCTGCAGATTGAGGTGGGTTCCGCGAGGTACCTCTCCGAACAGCCTTCACTGAAAAATTTTCAGCCCCGCCATTGGCTGCAGCATGTCTTCGTTTCTGGCAGAAAGGATCCGGAAACTGATCCTATTGCTCGATTCAATAAGGTTTCTGAACATCTAGCGCAATGGTTCGTATACCAAAGGTGTCCTTCATCTTCCATCGTTAATTGCTTACCCCCGAATGATAGGGTCGTCTCACTCATCTTGTGTCACGACAAAGCACGCGCACGGTCGCGACAGATTGAAAGGTTCCTTGAGATTGCAACATGCTTGCGTCGCCTACAAAATTATTCAGCGCTTCGTTCCATTGTTGCTGGGATCAACAAGTGCGCACTGGACGACCAGACCATGGACCTGCTGAAGAAGTCTACTTCACATTATAAGATTCTACAATCATATGATCGGTTATTTCAACAAAGCCGAGGACATCAAGCGTATAGGATGGCTCTCAAAAACACCAGAGGTGCATGTATACCCTCCCTGTTAGTGCTCTATCCTCCTCCTTCGTAGTCTCCTAACCATTCTCCTTATCAGCGCTGTGCACCTCTCGGACCTCATCAGGACGCACGAAGGCAACGCCGATGTGAATGGGAATGATCCCACGCAGATCCACTGGGGCAAGTTCAACCTCATGGGCCGGTTCATTCGTGGTATCAGACAACGCCAAGTACAATGCGTTGATGAATACAACTTTCCGGAGAGAGCTCATATTAGAGACTTGCTGATGCAGGAGTGTCTCATGGATGAGAATGTAGGTGCTCTTCATCCCCTGTCCACTGTGCTCTGCGAACTGAAGCTCGGATTGTCAGCTTCAGAGGATCCGTATCGGTGAGGCCCCGTTGGACATGGGTCTTTCGGATGACCTCCAGGCACCGACCCGGCCTGTGTCTCGGGATATATCTAATGATCCAGCACTCATCAAGAAATTCTTTGGCCTCTCCTAATATGCCTGATGCTCATGGGCTGTTCTTCTTGGATTTGAGGATCTGCTTATTTCGACAACTAACCGTGTCTCGCCGTCGCTAACTGGAGTATCCTACGCTAACTTATTTATCTTGTCTATTGTCGTCTACCGTGTTTTGTATTAGCTGCAGGCTTCGGAATAGATCTTGTTGGATACGTTGCTGGAAATAGATCGGAAGCATCAATTATGCCACAGTATTCCTACACTCGGTGTTGTTGCCACCCTACAAAATACACCAGCTTTGACATAGATGTTTATACATGCGGAAGTCCGTAAGTGCCCAGATAAAGAATCACGACTACTCGTCCAGGAACTCCTTGGACATGTCAGCGAATGCTGCTGCGCCTACACCGAATAAACCAAGCTGTTCGACGCATGCAGCAGCCTGACGGTACAGTTGCTCCAGCGCAGGGTGTGACGGCCTGCCTTGTGATTCTGGGACGCGGCGTTACCCAGTAGTACAAAGATAAATGAAGACCGCACTCACTCAGGATCGCAATGTTCAGTTCGTTTGCAAGGGCAGCTTTGGCCTCCGGCCCTACAATCTCAGCAATCTCGGCTCCAGCACTTGCAGGGTCTTCGTACGCAACGATTCCAAACGTACGCTTGAAGAGGGCTTGTACTTCAGCCCGACTATCAGATTTGTAGTCCGAACGCAGCTTCTGTCCGTAACTCAGGGCGGCCGACAGAGCGGCGTGGTATTCAGATGTTGCGTAGCTCAGAGCAGGAGTACTTGACGATGACGTTGGATAGTCGGTGCTACCGTTGGTGGCACTGCCGTCCCGTACGCCACGCGGGGGAAATCCATTCGTGCCAGGAGCAGGCATGGGTAGGGCGTCAGAGTCGTCAATATCCATCGCGCTTACCCCCATCGGGTCGTCGTCCCTCTCTCTGCTGTCGTCTTTGAGTCTCTGCTCCTCCTTCATTCGCTTCATGGCATCGCTGGCTTGCAATACCAGCTCTACGAACTTCCGGCATTTCAGCTTTACCAGCATTAAGCCCTCGTTCTCCTCTAGGACCTTTGGAAACTGCTTCGCGGTCTTGTCAATAGCGGTGTCGATGTCTCCAGCCGTCACAGCATTCACTATATGGAGCCGTGCATCTAGACCATCCACGGAGTCCCCATTAGAAAAGGAAGACGCAGTCTTGTATGAATCGGGTTGAGTCAGGTCGTCCATGACCAGGTCTTCGTCCAGAGTCCGGCTACTCGAAGGCACTGGCACTGGAACCGGGGTCACCCCCTTGTCCCTACCGCCTTCTAGCAGGGCGGCACGATTGAGATGATCGAACTGGGTCCGGAAGGCTTGTGCAGTCTTAGCATAGCCGTGATGCTCTAGGTACTCCAGGACCAGCCTGCCCAACGGGGCGCGCACCCTCTCGACTTCTTCTAGGTCCGACGACTCCCAAGACTCGGACTCGCCGTCTTCTGTGCGTGCAGTGGCGGCAGGTTGAGAGTGATCGGAATGGTCGAATCTGCCAAGAAGGTCGCGTTTGATAGGAGTACTTTGAATGTTGGCCCAAACCAGATTCCTCTGCTGCTGGACGTAATCGTTGATGTCAAAGGCAAAGTTACGATGTCCGAAATTTACGCTGATCGCTTCTCCCTGCTGGCGTAAAGAGACACAAGGATAGACGTCGCACTCCTTCCCGACGTCCTCGAAGACATTTCCTGTGCGATAACGAGAGTAGAACTATCAGCATCAACCCTCGGTCAAACATCAACGACCTCTCACGAACCTAAAAATCGTCCATTCCTGGTGAAGAATGCACGATGCGAGGTGAAATCAATACCACATCCAATGACATCATGATCTAAAGACAGAGAAAGGTAATGAGAACCAAGTTTGGCAAGTACAGGTGACAGAGAAACAGCACAAACCCTCGAACCTCGGACCATATGGAGTCCCATTCTTGTCGGAAGCAAAGACTAGGCCATCTTCCCCGCGGTATCCCCACGAATGAGCTTCATACCCCGGAATACGGGATAACCGAACTTGGCCGGCAGCCAGACTTCGGAACGGTTAAGGTCAAGTAGTTTAAAGGGCGAACCATCACTTACCCGATAGTGATACCTCTGCGACACAGATCCGAGTGTCAGACTTGACCATGTACCATTGCATGATGGCCAAAACGCACCCTCTAGTACCTTTGCTGAGTATCTGCACCTCGTAGTAGTAGATCCCGCAAGCAGGCGGGATCGGGTGATTCGTCCTGGCAGCCGCGGCGTCCTTGTCGTTACCGAGTGCGGGCCCTGGTCATACATGTAGTATATAAGAACACAGTCCTGCCACGCTCAAGCGATATAGCCGCACTCGGCATCAGATGACGCGAAAAGCACTCACCGGTGAAACTCAAATGACTCCCATCACTAGAGACGCTCAAGGACGGATAACGATCTTGATCGCTCCATCTAGTGGGAAGCCTCAAGATGGGGCTGCTGGAGATGAGCACTGAGGGAGGGAGGCTGAGGTCTCTGGGCGGAGGGCTCTCATCCTCGCTGTCCGTCCCAGGCGTGACTTCTCTGTGCTTGATATGGGGCCACACGACGCTCGGTGCGGTGGATGAAGCATCGGGGTTTGCATACCGGCTAGGTGGAAGCGTCGGTGCCGCTTCAGTTTGCAGGAGATGTCGGAGCGCCGAATGAGCAAGGTACGCAGGGGGCGCAAATGCCGCGGGGAGGGGCTGAGGAGATGGGGGACGGGGGGCATGATGGCTTGACGAAGGCGCGCGGTAGAACAATGGCCCCGCCGCTCCAATACTCGGTACTCCAGTACTGTTGCTGGCAACACTGCGTCTCCTGCTTAGTAAAGGGGGGACGTGCGGAGACCCGTCGTTATCTCCGACGCTGCGAGATGGACCGACGCCGCCGTTAGCACGAATCCTTCGGGGCTCGACAGGGCTCTGAGAGGTGCCTAATGGATGTGGCGTTGTAAATGACCGGGCGGGGGTATGTCTTGAAGATGAAGGGCTGGTACCAGCAAGAGTGACATGACCCCGTACGCCGATGCCTCCCACAGAACTACCCGGACGAGATCGAGGGAGAGAGCCCGGGCTGATGCCAAACGTCAGGGGTAGCGCAGCCTCGATGCTTCGTGGTATGGGTATGCTGGCAGACCGGTTGGAGCGGCCGTGACTCGACATGGCAAGTTGGTAGTAGCTAGCCAGGGATCCTGCATCAGCTTCATTTCAGAGATTGCAGACGCATCTCATTTGCTCACCTATGCAAGGGTATAGTATATCAAGCAAACTCTAACACCACGTTAACCCAGTCTACTTCCCGCGTGAGCTGTCCTGGTTAGAGCACGCTCCCCGCGTTGCTGCGCTCTTGATCGTCGATCGACACTCTCCGAGGCCGTCCGCAATTGCGCCCAAGGAGGCTCGTCCACGTCAGTCGGCGCTACGTCGACAAAGGTGCGGGGCACACGAACAGCTGAGAGAAAGAACGCCTTGCCCAGAAGGTGCCGGTGCGAAGCACGAGACTGCACTCATCCTCCTTGGTCTCAAGTGTCGGCGTTCTCCGACGCGCGTGACGGATGCGGTGCTAATGTACGCGTACTCAAGCACAGACGCGTATACATCCACCACGCAGCGGGCTTGCTACCTTTCAGTCTACACAGTACACATTCGCCATGGTATGTTGACTTTGAACGTTTCTAACTGATACTTACACTGCCGGCTTAGGAACCTTCTCTGCGCCTCACGCCGTCCTCCAACCCGAAAGCAGCCTCCGTGAAGGACACCTCGAACAGTCTCGGGCTCCACGACACTCTGCAATATGGCCCCAGGAGTATTGCGACGGAGGTGAAGACCGTCAGTCCCATCCGTCACCGTCTGGAGAACGTACGTGATAATCGTCAATGTATCCATTTGCCTTCTGAGCTCAACTCTTTTCGGCGGGTA
Organism: Gloeophyllum trabeum ATCC 11539; assembly: GCF_000344685.1. Classification (NCBI taxonomy): domain Eukaryota; kingdom Fungi; phylum Basidiomycota; class Agaricomycetes; order Gloeophyllales; family Gloeophyllaceae; genus Gloeophyllum; species Gloeophyllum trabeum. Next base: position 3,355,263 of record NW_006920410.1, on the reverse strand, counting down.
GTGGGAGCAGACGCAAGACAACCTCAAACTGACCATGCAGCGGAATATCGATGGGCTGCATGCACCGGTCAGACTGCTGATGGAGAGGAAGATAGTCTCATCCGTACGTTGCGCCTCCCTAGTCTGGCTGAGTGGATCCGACTGATGGCATTCACGACGGACAGATGGCTCAGATGCCTACGATGCCCCAGTCAAACTTGCATCTCGACATTCTCATGGGACGCGACGAGACCCTGGACGTAGGGGACTTCTTTGGTGGTGCGTCTAGCGAGTTGCAACGCCGACAGTTTCGAGCTGGACTGACGTCTGTTCATGCAGGAGTGGAGATGCGGACGCCGCAGAGTATCCATGCCGAGATGGAGAAGAAATATCGCATCTAATGGTTGTATATGCTTTGTCTCTACGTTGTATCTTTACCTGGCCCGCTCGGACATAATAGAGACCATCCATGGTATGCGGACCGATGAGACAAACATGGACATTGGAAGTGGCGTTCTGTAGGTGACGACAGCATCGTTACTCATGCATCATGGGGGCGACTAGGTCTGGGCACTTTCATGGCTCCACCGAACGACCGGCCGGAAGGATCGCTTCGTCCTGGATTGACTTCCGTATCAACCCTATAAACTTGGATGCTGGCCTGCCGTCCCGCACGTCTGGAAAGGTTCCGACTTTGCGAGACCGATAAGGCACCATACAGAAAACCCTTGTATTACGTGAAGACATACACGTACTTCCACTCTCCTGATCGTCGTTCATCCGGTTTGGTCGTGCATCGTCCAACTGCTGTCCTATCTCTGGCTTTACCCATGCACTCGGAGCGCCTATGGACCGAGCGCTTGTTTCAACGCTTTCATTGCAAGGACCAATACCCGTGAGTACCTTGGTTCAGAAACAGTCCTTTACTTACCTGCCCAGGTGCACGTGATTGCTATCGTACTAGCTCAAGTCGACATAAGCTCTCGTCTCAGCAGATGATCTCAATTGTCAGGCAGGTTCGTCCGTATCGAATGTTACTGGGGCCTGCAGTGACAGCCAGGACGCATCTCGCGGAAGTCGTCTCAAAACTTTTTCAACCAAGCAACTCATGTGATGTTATCAAGTTCGCGCCTTAGCGCTCGTCGAACCAATTTTGGCGGCATGCATAGGAAAGTCGCCATCGGATTCGCGGACAATCGCTGAGTTATATGCAGCGCGCCTACTGTGGGTAGGCGCTGCTTCTGCGCCGTCTTGTTGGGTTACCGGACATGCAATGCCGGGCGCCTAAAAAGCTCGCATTGTGAGCAAGTCGGTCTCATATCGCAGGAACGACCGACGGGTAAAGGGATGCTTCTGGCGTAGGCCTAATCGGGCCTCCTCTCGCCTGGTGACTCTCGACTCCTTACGAATCGCGTCGCGAGAGAGATCCCCGTCTCCGTCATGGGAACAAGATTGCCTCACAAAGGCTGAATATAACCCATTGTCTCGCTTGCTGATGTCGCACTCCATAAGCAACCGCGCAAGTACCGATGATAACCCCCTCGCTCCGCCTATGAGAGTGATAGGCAGGACATGTGGGCGCGTATATATTCGCTCGTACTTCATCAACACACCATCGCCCTCCGCAATCTTACCCATCTCCTCTCGACATGGCACCACCATCTAAGCCCATTTCACCTCCGAGTTCGAGAAAGAATTCGAAGGGTCCGGATATGTATAATGTCGTTCAATCATACAGGACTAATGTACGTTGTCTCTTGTACACGCTCAAGATGTCTAACATCTCGCTTTCGTTTAACTCAACAGACTGATGGCCACATCAACCTTGAGTTGGGCGATGAAGTATTTGTCACAGAGACCGGTGACGGTGACTTATGGAAAGGCCAGGTCAACTCAAAGGAAGGACTTTTTCCCTGTATGCTCTGGTGCACAACGTGTCGCAGCTGGTCCTGTAACGCTTATTTTTTCCCTCACAGGCAAATGCGTCAAGAAGGCATAGATGACGGTGTATGTGTGGTGATGCCCGAATCCGCGACGTTCCCTCGCAGTGGCATTCACACGGCCGTAGCTCCTCTGTGCAGGGAAAAGTCAGTTTTAGAGGCTGAAAGCAATCTGAATCCTTTATGTATGATAGGCATTTGAAGATTCCCCCTTCTTGTTGAGAGACTTGAATAACATGTTGTACAACACCCCCGCCCAGTGTGGCTGAGGATCTAAGATTGCCGGCCCCAGTTCCGCAGTTACACAGCCACCACTGCTTCTCAGAACTGCCTATTTTGGCCGATATATTTGGTCGCGTCAACAAGGCGCGTCGGAACCGCGTCGTGGGTTCGACGCGCGCTCGTGGAGGAATCCTAACTATATCCCGTGTTCCAGCCTCCTTACCATGCCGAAAGTGAAATATTATGCGGTGAAAGTGGGACGAGAAGGGCCAAAGATCTATGGTTCATGGGAAGAGGTGAGCTTTTGGGCTCTTGATCGTGACGAGGAAGAGACTAACGAACGTATTGAATAGTGCAAACGAAACGTGAGTATGTCATATCAGGAGAACGATCGGGTCACCAATAAGTGTTGTGATAGACTGATCATGTGCCTGGGGCAATTCACAAGAGCTTCAGCTCGAGAACGCAGGCGGAGGCGTGGCTCAATGAGCCTGCAAGAGGTATGTTCAGTCACCAGCTCCATTCGCGGAGGAATTATCCCGCCAGCATCACCGTATCCTAGGTTGTATATGGCACCGGACGACCTGACCCTAGTCGGTGAATGTCCAGGCACAGCCCAAGCTTTCGCTCCTCATGACAATGGGCGAGTCAAAGCGGAGGACCAGCGACCAGCGCTGCTGCCACCAAAAGTGGAAGAGAAGCATCATGCGATTGCTTCGAATCCCGTTGGTCCACAGCAAAGGCCACCTGACATTAAACTATCTCCTGAGCAAGAAACAGTGCTCCGCATGGTGGAAGAGGGCAAAAGCGTCTTCTTTACAGGATCTGCTGGTAAGCCGTCACAAGTCATATAATCCACCGGGCTCAGTTTCCCCCAGGAACTGGGAAGTCCGTGCTCCTAAGAGAGATAATACGAAGTTGTCGGAGACGTGGGCTAATAAGGCATCAACTTGCTATCACGGCGTCAACGGGGATTGCTTCTGTGAACATCGGTGGCACGACCGTGCATTCCTGGGCTGGCATCGGGTTAGGCGAAGAGCCTGCAGAGAAGCTCGCTGGCAAAATATTAGGCAACAAAAACTTAGAACCTGTCAGAGACAAGTGGTGGGAAGTCCAAACACTCATCATAGATGAGAGTAGGTTATGCTACTGTTTTGATTCAATATGTGGTTTGACACCCTTATGACGATAGTATCAATGATCGACGCCACGCTGTTTGATAAACTAGTACGCCATCCTTGCCCCCTTGCCGTCGTTCCAAACTGACGGTCGAGTCACTGAACATAAATACGAAAGGAATATATTGCTCGTAAAGTAAGACGGGAGCACAAGGACAAACCATTCGGGGGCATCCAGGTAGACCGTCTCTCGCTTGATGACGAAGATATGTTGACGCATCATGCTAGTTAGTGATCTCCGGCGACTTCTGTCAGCTACCACCCGTGCCTGGCCGGGGCAAACATAACGTCCCGCTTCCATCCCTATTTGCATTCGAGGCGCAAACATGGAAGGAATGCGTCGGTCCACCCGTAATCCTGACGAAGGTCTTCCGACAGCAGGACCAGCGTGCGTAGCAATCTAAACGTGCCTCGTGTCCGTCAATTTGCTCACCTCGCGTTCACGCATAAGACTTCGTCGATATGCTCAATGCACTGCGTTTCGGACGGTTGAACGATCAGATCACCAATGAGTTCCGCAGCTTGAGACGCAATGTGACATATACGGATGGAATCGAGCCTACCGAGCTGTGCGATACATTCTCTTCTGAATAGCTAAGTTGGATTCTGAGGGATAGTGTTATTTTATAGGTACCCTACACGTCGCGAGGTGGACAACGCCAATAGGAGCCGCTTGGCTGCGCTTCCCGGCATGACTCATACGTATCGCGCAATGGACACACCGGGCTATGACGATGACCGCAAACTGATAGATGAAGTACAGATGGACAAACTCCTGCAGAGGCTAGTCGCTCAGAAGGATGTCATGCTGAAGGTAGGTCAAGAATCAACTTAACTATACACCAACTCATTTGTAGGACAGGTCGGCGCTCAAGTGATGCTCATCAAGGCAAGTCGCATCGCTCAACTACATGTTTCCTAATATGATCTACCGTACGTCAGAACCTTGTACAGGGCGAACTTGTCAACGGCTCCCTGGGCAAAGTGGTCGACTTCGCTACGTCTCACGAAGCTTTGGCGAAGAGTCTAGAGATCTCAGATGCCGAAGTCCTAGAGAATAACGACAAAACCAAGAAAGAAGAGCTGAAGCCTCGCATTCCGGATAGAATCCGTGCGATGGGCATTGACAGGCTGTGGCCGGTAGTTCAGTTCACAAACCGGAGGAGAATGCTCATGGTTCCTGCTGAATTCACCGTGAACAATGCTTCAGGAGAAGTACAGGCCAAAAGGGAGCAGGTCAGTGGAAGAAACGGTGGCCTAATTGTCCTTGATGCGAGTGATTCTTGCAGGTTCCTCTCATATGTGCTTGGGCCTTGAGTATCCACAAATCACAGGGCCAGACACTGGAGCGCGTGCGGGTAGACCTCGCCCGGACATTCGAAAAGGGACAGGGTCAGTAGCGCTTAGGTGTACTTGGTGTGACTGACTGAGGAATTTGCCCATAGCATACGTCGCCCTGTCGCGCGCGACGAAGATGGATACCCTTCAAGTACTTAACTTCCATCCGGCGAAGTACGTCGTAATATTCGTCTCGTTGGGAGCAGGTCCTCATAATTTGTCTCTAGGGTTGTTGCGCACTCGAGGGTTCTGGAGTGGTACCGAAGTATGGCGAAAGACGAGCGTGCCTATGATTCCGATGACTTGTTTGACGAAATGGATAATGAGGAAGCTGTCGCTGCCTACTTTACCTGTACAAGCACATAGCATCATCTGCACGTCTGCGCACATCTGTCATCGTTGCAGCACTTTCCTCCCCTACTGATCATGATCTACTAATTATACCATTTGTTGGTACGATTCCTAGTCCTGCCTACATCGTCGGATTACAGCCTAATAGTACAACACGCTACATCTACGTAAATATCTTACCTATAGAGATTATTAGTCAATCAAGACAACCAACTCAAATACCCTAGCAATATGATGCCAAACGCAACAAAAAAAACAAACACAACAAAAATCCCGAGTCCAATGAGCGGTATCGTGAGTTCATTGCTCTGGCTTGGAAGGCCTTCGCATGGAAGGAGGGGCCGAGGTGCGCTTCCGCGCGATGGAGCGCTTTCGACCTCGAGATTCAAATTCGTCGTCGAGAATCTCCTCGGGTGCTCTCCAAGCCTCGGGCGCCTCCGCTGCCTGGTACTTAGGTCGTCCGGCTTGTTTCGAGTCCCCATCCTGCCTGTGGTTCGATATATGGTTGGCCCGTGAAGACGGGTGGATGCTATTAGCGGGTCGCGCAGGGAGAGCCGGGATGAAGTCGTCGGGGGGTCGAAGGGAGGACGTTGGTGGGACGGGGACATTCGGCACACTAGCGACTTTGGTATGCGATGAGCCTAGGGGGAACTGGACCGGAGCTTCTCCCGCAGGTGCGGCGGGCAGGGGAGTTTCTCCATTGCTAGGGCGATCATCGAACAATACTGGGGCATTGAGAATCAGATCCTCCATGAGTGAATCCTGAGAATTGTGAGTCACTAGTTTCGATGCTATTTGAAGAAATGGAACAAACCCTGAAATTTTGCATGTTCAACAAATCCCCTCCTTTTGGCATGTCATCTTCCCCGAATATGACACCACCGAACACTATAGCCAGATTCTTGGCATCCATCTTGTTCTTCTCGCTGAAGGATGCAACCCGCGATAGGTGCTCCACAATCGCCCTCAGCGTTGCCTGATGTACGGCGGGGAGACGTCTCATCTTGGACCGTAGCAGTGCAAAGTTATTCGACTTGTGCTCGTCTAAGGACGTTTTCAGTATCACTCGAGTGTGATATGTACGAGAGGCTTACGAAGGTCTTCCGAATGCTGGATTCGTTCGGTCAATGGGAAACGGAAGACAGGCTCCGGGAGTTCTCGCAGATACAGCTGTAGGCGAGACAGTCAGGCGCGAATACACACATGAATGATAGAGAAGTATACCTTGAGTAGAGACGATACAACGTATACATCATCAACATTAGGATTAAACTTGAATGTTTGTTCATTCCGCTCCAGTTTGTGCTGAAGCTGCAATTTCGAAAATTCGTCAGAAGTAGCCCGTTTGCGGTAGATGTCAATCTTACCGCTTGTACAACAGCATGACGTCCTGACACCTGAAGCGAGGTCAGCGCCAACATCAGCAACGTTATGGAATCGCCGCACTCGGTATATCCCCTCGACCTCCAGTCCGCGCTTATCCACTTCTTCTATGCACATCTTCACTATCTTAGGTATCTCCCCTTCACCCAAACCTCTCGCAGTCGCATAATCTACAAGACTGACACCGAATATGAGGTCGTTGCACTCGCCGACTTCGTAATTATAGTATCGGACTGGCGGTGGGGTTGCCGACGCCAGAGACCGCGATATCTTCGACGACACTACCGACACGTCCATTTCAGGCGAGATCTTGTCTACCAGGGAGCGTGCATGAGAGGATAACTGTGTTTGTGTCATAGTAGTTGCACTAAGAAAAAAAAATGAGACGAGCGCTCCCGCTGGAATACAAAGGAGTGCGTACATCATATTGTCAGTGTATCGGCATAAGACCTTCTTCAAGGTATCCGCCGACTCGTGGAGGAACATTTCCAAGCTCTGCGTCAGGTCAGATGGGGAACGAGAAAGGACTAGAATAGCAAAACCACCTTATATCCAGCTTCCAGTATCTTCATTCGTCGTATTCGGAGGGTTTCGAGCCAATGCACGGCTTTGCGATACTCTTTGTCTGTAGTCATGGATTAAGAAACTGGAATCGTACATCGAATAGAATGGTCCGGACCTGCCTCGTCAGCTTCTCGTTTAGCGCGGACTATCCTCAGTGAAGCATCCGAGGAGCGGCCCCCAAGCCCGTCCTTAACCGTATCTCTTTTCTCCAGGAAGGTCATGAGCTGGTTCAACTGTTTCTTCCCTGAGGATGATCAATTCAGCGAAAGATACGGGCGGAGGATTGCCTAGCTATACACGGACCTTGATGGGCGAGATCTTGCAAGGCAGTAGAACCCGAGGGAGAGCGATTCCGAGGCCCTCCGGGAGCACCCCCAGACGGCCTCCGGTCCAGAGGTCTTAATGGATGCGGAGAGGTAACAGTAGGTTTGGGACTTGTGGGAGACTTGATGGTTGAACTGTCTGACTGAGACGTGAGGGGCTGGGAAGGGGCAGCTGCAGCTAGTTTCAGGTCCTAGGTAGGACGTAAGGAAAATTCGTTTGTGAACAAGTATTGACGCACTTCGACTTCCTGACACTTCCTCAGATAGGTTCGCTTTAGCTTGGGAACGGTATTCTCCGCATAGTCAGTGTGGGCATTAGTTGAATCCTTGATATCCTCCTTGATACGCTTCCTAGTCCGATCCTGGGTCTCCTGCATCACAGTGTTATGCAAGTTTCAATTGTGATGGAGGAATGCTAGGCAGACCTTCAGGGCCGAAAGCGGATTCAGCACATCTACGGTCAAAGTAGTGAGGAAAGCCTGTCGTGTCTGGGCCTCTATAGCGGGTGTAAGATATTGCGTAGTGAAGAATCGAGGAAAGCCTCACCCCTCTCCACATTGTCCCTAACTTCTGACCAAGCACTCCGTGCTGTACTCGACTCCCCCCGTCCATCTAGGTATGTATCGATGGTCTTCGCCTTCTTGTGCAACTTCAATAGTGAATCACAGCTAGCAGAATGTCTGAGGGTCTGCAAGCTGATTGACAGTTTATGCACTCACTATACCTCTTCAATCCGTTTCCTGTGGCGCCACAATCGACGTCAAGCCTCGCAGACTGATTTGAACCGCAGCAACATACCTTTCTTGAAAGAACTGGAGGTAAGAGTCGGTTAGCACCCTGAGGTGGTGATCAAATAATGGTATAGGTCCTGGCTGTTGGCCCTCTGATGTCGAGGGACGACTTGTCCCAGCGGGATCGGATGAAGTGGACATGTCCGGTCGATGGTGATTGTATGACGGTAAGTTGGGAAAGCCACGTGTTTTCAAGAGCAATTACCGTAGATCTCAGAAGCGCCCGATCTAATTTTGCCACAACTTCGGGCAACGTGCTGTGTCGACCAGGCACCAGACTAAGTAGTAACGTCGATAATTGCTAGCAGAAAAGCATTCATTGTCTGACAATAACCATAGCAATCGTAGCTCTATACATTCTGATATAAACAGGAGATAAGTGGATCATTTTCCTTCCCGCGCAGGCCATCACAGTGATTACACCGTTCCGAGAACATGCGCCCACTATAGACATCGTAGGCTATGGAGATTGTAGGAGCAAGGGCACCACAACAGTAGCCTTCGCCTCGTTGAGAGATCCACTGTTTGAAATGGATGTGCAATGCCAACGGACGGACAGCACCGAGTTGTTTGAATGCAAGGGACTGACGCCGAACAGATAGTAGCCGCGGCTGGAGTGAGTTTGGATAGGCTGCGAGGCAAGGCCGGCCGAAAGCAAGACGAAGATAGAACCAAGCACAAGACTGCACATAAAGCGGATATTGGGTCTTACAGAACAGAAGTAGAAGCTACTAAGATATCCGACATGAAATCAGACAGGAAGTCAAGGCCATATAGTGGAAGACATAGGGCGAAGAGCCGCGGAGCCAGAGCCGCCATGCAAAGCACAGTCGATTTTTAGAGATAGCAATTTAGGGCCTCCTGCTGTAACCGCCAGACGGTTCAGGAACATCTCGAGAACTGCGAGGATAGTCGCGAGCGCTACTGCTCCTTGGGGGAGATGGAGGTCCGCCACCGCCAGCATAACCCAAGTCCCGAGCACGAGAACTAGGTGGGTAACCAGAGTCATAGCCTGCAGCACTGGAAGAACCACGAGGAGGAGGACTCTGAGAACGACGACTGCTTTGAGTTATAACGGGATGGTGAGTCAAAAGCAGGTAGGAGGCACAATGAGCGGCACTGACCGGTACCGCGCAGGTGGTGCTTCAGTGCTACCTGCCCGAGGAGGATAGTCCGCATAACGCGAAGGCGGCGGACTTACTGGGCGGGCGCGACCTTCCGAAGGCGGTGGAGGATAGTCACTAAAACAGAATTTAGCTCAGCGTACAGTGACATAAGCCTGTGTACAAACCGTGCTGGCGGAGGCCTCTCGTAGTCGTCGCGAGCGCGGGGAGGGGGAAGGGGAGCACCAGGCGGGGTCCTTGGCCTGGCGCTAGCGCTAGGAGGAGGGTAAGATCCATACCTCTCCCCAGGAGGGGGTGGCCTCCGCTCATATCTATCATAGTAGTCTCGAGGGGGCGGAGGCGGGGGATATCCACGAGGGGGATACCCTGGCGGGGGCAGATCATCCGGAGGATAATAGCCAGGTCTAGACTCGTAGCGAGACGAAGGAGGAGGAGGAGGCGGCCTGCCTCTGAAATCCTCAGGGTCACGAGAGGAGCGCGGAGGGGGTGCACCAGGGTAATCACGGTAGTCTCTGGGCGGCGTAGGCGGTCTTCTATACTCACGTCCCGGAGGAGGCAGAGGGGGATAATCGTAGTAGCGAGGATCCCGAGGAGGAGGCGGGTACCTCCCATAATCATCCCTGTAGGGCGGGTAGTCCCTTGGGGGAGGTGGAAGATAATCACGGGGTGGCTGAATGCGGTCTATGAGGGATGAGTCACGGCGTCCACCACCACTGTGAAAATGTAAGGTTAATTTCATAGCGATCTCGGAGAGCACGCACCCTGAGAGGGGATGGTTGGGACATTCCCTATAACGTGATAGTAGTCAGAAACAGACCTTGAACCTATGAGACGGAGCTTGCCTTGCCCAATGACCCAATTGGCCGCATTTGAAGCAAGCGCCAGGGTCACTAGAGTATTTTTGGGTCCTACCTCCACCATGGGAGAGCTCGACACGGATTTTATTTCCCATGAAATAACCCTCGTTGTACTTAGCAACGCTCTCCTCCGCAGCTTCTTTACTGTCGAATTCCTGCGATACCCATGTATCAGCGCCACTCTCATCAGCAAGCAAGCTCAAAACATACGACAAAACCATAGCCAATTCTGATGGCAGGAAAATAATTAGTCACTACACTGTAATACACCCAAGGAGATGGAACTTACTTCAGTTCGATGTTGACTATATTGCCAATCTTTCCAAAGCAACTTTGAAGGTCTTCCCGGCGCGTATGTTCAGGCAAGCCGCCAATGTAGACCTTATTCGGCTGCAGAGCAGGAAGTGAACAAGCAGTCCAGACAGGAAGACCAACGGCTCGGGCAAAAGCACAGGTGAAAGACCAGACTCTGGGACCGAGGAGTCCAAGAAAACAGCAAACCCAATGACAAGCGACAGGAACCAGCGCACCGACACAGCCCGAGCCAAGGAAGACACAAAAGAAAGCTAAGCACCTTTACTTGTTTTTCGCGGCGCTCAGAGCCAGACTTCCCATTCGCACTTCCAGGGGGATCAGGAGCAGCCGCTTCACCGCCGTTAGCGCTGCGACTGTAGTCAGGATTCTCGGTATCCTGGGCCATCCGGTCATCCGAAGGCGGAGGAGCACCGTTACCAGCACCGTCACCCGCAGGACCCATAGCGTCCTGATCTGAAGGAGCCCACTTATCTTGGTCCATAGGCTCTGCGCCAGCTGCAGCAGGGGATGCGGCCATTGTTGCCAATTTTTACGACGAAGTCGGAGGTTGAAGACGACACGGCACCTCAGACAGGGCAAAACACGCCTTTCAAACTCCGATCGTATTCCCGTGCACAGCCACCCTCAATGCAACATCTGACTGTGGAGACAAGCAACGGGGCTACCTGAATAATAACGTGCTGTACACGAGAACCTAGATAGAGCACAATAGTGTAGAGATATACAAGCCACATCGTCCATCGTCTGAGACTAGTCAAATCCTTCGGAAGTCCAATACGCTGGTATGCGAGTAATACGAATATTAAACGTAGGTCCATAGCTCCTATAGGAGATCAACAATCACGAGATACATTTTGCTCAAGCCAAGGTAGCAATGCCTCCAAAGGCGCTGACAACAATCATCAAACCCACTCCAAAGATAGCGCGCGAGTCCAAGCTGAACCCTGAGAGGGCACCACTGTGGTTGGATCCCGAGGATCCACTACCCCCAGTGCTCGAGCCTCCAGTTGCAGAGGCTGGGGCGCTGGGCGTGAACGTTGCGGAGGGGTTGGCGATACACGAGCTGGCGACAGCGGAGGCCGAGGCCGAAGTGGAGTGCACGGTGCCGTTGCCGCCAAAGCTGCAAGCCTGCTGGTTCTTGTTCTGAGACTCGTAGTACTGGCTCATCACATAGGAGAGCTTGGTTTCTAGAGAAGACGAAGCTCAGTCCGAGGGTAATACAAGTCGGTAGTGAAATCACTAACCAGGATCACAGAACGAAGCACGGCCGTAAGTACCAGTGGACCCGTTCGCGGCGATGTCGTTGCAGCTGAGGCCTGCTTGGCCCAAGAGAGAGCAGCCGTAGTTGAGCAGAGCTCCAACGGTAGCAGTATCATTGGACGACGGCGGCGTGAACCGGCAGCTGAGCGCGCCGGCCATGCAGCCACACTCTGCATCGCTGGGGGTCGGCGGGAGAGTCGTGGAGGCCAAGAAAGTGTCGTTCTGGCCGGGGCACGAGGGGTACTGGGTCGACCCGGCACTGCTGGAGCTTGGCGAGTTCGGCGGAGACACGGAGCCGTACTGCGTCTTCAGATTGTTGAAATCCGTGCTCGGGGTAACCGAGTTGCCGTCGATGGTGACGAGACCGAACTGACCGGCTGAACTCGAAGCAGGGAAGTAGGAGAACGCAAGTCCTCCGGACCAGACATCGGTCATGGGGCTGCTGTAGATAGCCGAAACCTCCTGGAACGTGCGAGACTCTCCGCTGGTGACACAACCGAACTCGCTGAAGTAGGCCGGGATGTTGTAGCCAGCATAATCACCATTGGTACCCGCGTAGGATGCCTGGTACGTCGAGTCTCCACACCATTCGCTGGAGAGAACGTCAGTATGTGCAACTTCGATGCGACAACCCACTAACTAGTTGTTCAAGCCATAAAGGTCCAAAGCAGTGGAACCAGAGTTACTGCTGGAAGGGTCACAAGACAGATAGTTGGCTAGAGGATCACGCCAAGTGGGGGTACCGTCAATGGCGGCGTAACCAACTAAGGCGTTATACGATTTGGACGCGCTACAGGAGCGTCAGCAGCTAGGCGGAGTAGGCTCTGCACCCAAAACATACAGGTAAGCCTTGACGTCTCGAGCAGCTGCCTTGATGAAGGCTGCCGTTCCCGTCCCGTTGGCCGCAATGACCACTTCGTTTCCAACATTATAGGCCAAGACGTTATCGTAACCGGAGAAAGCATCAATGGTCGTGATATATTGATCAAGCAGACTGGTTGTCCAAGCAGGAGCATTACGATCGAATGAGCCGTTAAGGGGAAGGGACAGGTCGATACTACACCGAACGGATCAGCATGCTATTGACGAAGCAGCGACTGCAAACTCACATCACGTAAATGTTGGCACCGCTCAGCGCATGCATGCAGCTATCATGATTCAGAGACGAGTTGACGCTGTACACTCGAACGGTGTTCACGCCGAGCTGTTGCAGATAAGGCAAGTCGCGGCTGCAGGCAGTGTCGTTCGCCAAGGGATCGGTGAACGTTGATGGCTCTCCAAAGGCGTTGTCCGAGCTAGCGACAACATCACCTACAGAGGATTGAGTACCCCTTGAAAACCCATTCGCTATCACACCAGAACATACCTTGGGGCTGGTACGCAACACCCTTGATATAGAACCTGTTGCCATCGTCCGTGTAGAGGTAGCGCCCACCCCTCGAGACTTTGGCAATGGCCTGCACGCCGGTGAAGAGAGCGGCTGCAGCAGCCAAACCAGCGGTCACTCGTCGAGCGGTCGCCCACATCACAGAGCAGTATTAGACAATGAGAAGCTCTAAAGGAAGGAACGACGGCACTGAGCGACTCAGAGGTGATGGAGGTGAGGGAAGAAAATAGGAGGGATCCAGACGGGGACGAAGGCCGCTCCGTGCAAGTCGACCGCCCGCGAAGCGTGGGAGTGACATGAGTCTGGCAGGCGCCGCTTGGTTCCGTCCAGCGAATACGATGCGGCACCTGGTACCTTGTTTCGCCGACAGCTACCGCCTTCCAGTCAGTTCCTCCCCGTCAGTCAGTTAGCTCTTGTCCCATATTTGCTCTGCCTATGATTACACGCTTGACGACAGCTGCCCTAAATATGCGACTCTACTGCCTGCTGTCATCCTGACTTCATACCGTGCCGCGAGGTGGAACAGGGGACGGTTCTTCCAGCATCGCGGGGTTGCCTCATGTCCCTCGGTCCAGGAACTCAAATATCAGCCTATGTATTCTCAGTTCTCCACGTCTAACCTTGGCGAACATCGATTTCTACGGTCAAGTCATACCGATGGCGATGCTCACATAGCGCTCAGATTCTCAGCATGCCGCGCAGTGAGTAGCGCCCATGTCACGGGGGCCCTGATATTCCCCAGTCTGAGTTTTTCCCCGCCCGCATCGCAGACCGTCGCAGCTACCAGGAAACCGTAACGATTCGTACCGCCATGTCTTCGTCTGTCATGGCCAGTGACATTCTGGTCCATCACTTGCAAGCTTGCAGTGACTAACCATCGGACAGGTGTTGATGTGGCCTTCCGTTCATTCTTGCAAGCCACAATTGTTTGCAAAGACGTTGGTAAAGCCACGGATAATTATCCATGACAAGCCCGCCTAGCTCAATCGGATAGAGCGTCAGACTCTTACGACTAGGCGATCTGAAGGCTGCGAGTTCGACCCTCGCGGTGGGCTAGTATCTTTTGTTCTTGTTCTTGTCGGACTTGTCCTTCTTGACGTTGTAATGTTTTTGTGCACTGTATACGCTGTCTTGTAGTCGATAGCAACCGTAATGCCGTCACTAATATCACCCTTGATCACAAGCACATACATGATTCAATAGGAAGATGTTGCCGGTGCTTCTCTTCTCTTCACTCTGACAGGCAGTCAGTGTAAGTGGTGATTAGATGTCTATTAGATGTGATATATGCAAGAACCGAGACGTCTATCCAATACCCTCAAAGCCTCTACACATATTTCCCAAACCAAGGAATCAACGACTGCGCAATCGTGTAGCTGAAGACAAGCTTCGGGCCGACAACCAGAATCTTCGGCGTCAAGCCCTTGAACAGCGCGAGCGGGCCCTCATTCTTCAGCAGCTCCTTGATCACGACTACGCCGGAGACCTTGTTCTCAAAGTTGGCGTTCTGGATGCGCGTCTTGACGACGTCGAGCGGGGCTGCGACGGTGATGGACGCGACTGCGCCCGCGATGGAGGCGATGAAGTTTTGTGTCCAAGTGGCCTTGGAGTAATCCTTGACGCCGAGGACGTACTCTTTCGTTACGGCTGACGCGCCGAAAAGCTATATGGGACGGGGTCAGTGAAGAGGTGATGAGGAAAGGTAGATGACGGTGCTTACTGAGAAACTACCAGGGGCGTTTCGTGCCATTGTCCAGCCCCACCCGCGGTATAGAGTCGTACCTTCCTCCAGGAAGATCCGGATGACGCCTCGTCCCCGGAAGGCTTCCGGATTGACCTGTCTTTTGATTTTGAGGGCATCCAGTGGTAGCAGTACCTACGCACCGAATCAGTTATTCTGCCACAATCCTAGGTAACTCCCGTCAAGCTCACCACTTCACCGATACCCGTCAAACTAGCCGTAATCCATCAGCCAGGCCGACACCATCGATTATCCACAGCTGCTCACCTCCCAGCCGTCGCCTGCATCATCATCTTGCCCTTGCGCTCTCCGAACGTATTCGTAAACTCGGTCTTGTAGTGTCGCGTGATGAGGTCGTTGAACCATGGCTGCCCACCGAACTTGTATATCCGCTGGGCGATTTTGTAGCCTGCTGCATAGCCGAGCCCGGGGAAGAGTGAGAAGAAGCGCTTGCCGAGGGATGCGTTGGCCTGGTCGCGGAAGATGATGGGAGAGAGCGTGGATAGCGAGACCTAGGAGGGGGGACAGGTGGTGAGTGGGGGAAGCCGGGAGAGCTGGGCTGACGCACCTTTTGCTTGTTACTCATGAGACGCTTCGCGATCGTGTCCACCGGGTGGAAGATCAACAGCTCGGCGACACCTGGGGCTCTATTAACTCCCATTTAATAACAAGGCAATAGCGCAGTTCACCAGAGGTTCCAGCACCGAGGACTCGAGCGGTGCCGGACTCGCTGCCCTTTTTGCTGACTGGGGGAGACATGGCTGACCGGCAGGGAGACGGGGAACGAGCGAGGAGGAGTGCCAGAGGATAGAGTCCTGAAGAAAGCCGAGCGTACAGCAAAGCTCGACACTGCTCAATCGGCCAATTTAGCAGTGCGGCCCAAAATTTCGGGAACCAATCAGGTCTCGGCGTATAGCACTCGTCTCGACGCGTTTCTTTCCGAGTCTGCCCCGTCTCATTACTCTTCCAGGATCGTCCGTGTTTCTCAGGCGGCAATTATACCATTCGACCAGCATTATAAATTCGAAAAATCCAAGGTACAGGGCTAATTAATTGCGTGCAGCTTCAGCCATCGCGCTACATCCGTCGTATCGATGCCCCTCTGGTAATTAATCGTGCGCTCGATGTCCCAGCTGACGCCTTTCCCCTCCGCAAAGATGACTCGGTACTTCTTCAGCGGGTTCAGCGGGTCCTGCCTCAACGCTTCTCTCAGCTGGTCGAGCGTCCACAGCTCCCTCGTCACCCTCGCGTCCTTGCCCATCGCTGCCTCGACCAGCTGCGCCAGTCTCTCGCATGTGATCGTCTCGCCCGCGCCATACACGACCCCTTCGATGGACTCGTCAATGGCCACCTCCGCTGTGATCCTGCCGATATCCTCCACCGCGGTCACCGTGATCCGGTTCTCCCAGCTCCCCAGCCCGCGCACCACGATCTCCCCGTCTTCCTTCCTTTCCACCAGCCCAAAGCTGTCGTCGAACAGGAAGCTCGTGAACATCCCCGTGCTGATTATCACCCAACGCGTCTTGTCCTGTGCCCTCAGCATATCTCGTACGTCCAGCTGCTCATCGAATAGGTCCTGAGCGCTCCCCCGGCCGATCGCATCGTAGTCCCCGCCGAACTGCCACGGAAAGTAGCGCTTCACGCCCGCCTTGAGGACCGCCTCGCAGATCTTCACTTGCGTCCCGCGCCCGGCGGCGTAGCCAGTGCACCCGATCACGACGTCGAACCGCGCGAACTTTGTGGCGAGCTCGGCCGCGCTGTCGCTGCCGAGGTCCCCGCTGACGAGCTCGAGCGTGTGCGGGCTGGCGAGATCGCGAAGGCGCTGTGTCTTCTTTGTGTCGGAAATCGTCTGAGGTCGGAGGCATAGTGCGAGTTGGATACTCCCCAGGGTATACTTTTTGGCCAGACCGCTGAGGATGGCTGTCCCCAGCTCTCCAGCACCGAGTAAGAGAACGGATGATAGCTGCGACATTGTTTGTTCGTGCGAATGGCGATGTGAGGCTGAGTTTGTGGTCGAACCGACCTGTGATGTTCCCCTTTATACACTAGTTGGAGATCCTGTGTGATGAGTAAGGCAGTCTTGGCCTGTTCTGTTACTGATGCGTAATTCCATGGTTTCCCGCAAGTTTCGGAGTACACAACCTGGCATCTCCTCACAGACGCACCAGTTTCAGTGGGATGGCATCATTAAATCCTGTCCGCTCGGGAATAAGAGGAGCGTGAATGGCCGTATAACGCGGTATGTCGGAGTTACGCTGTATACCACTCTAAGTTATCTACGAATATGCGGAAGAGTAGGGAGTTACATTACAACTAGCTGTATGTTCTACAGTACTTTCTTCGTGCAGTGACCCAGACAGCGCCCCTCAGTGTCCCTTGATGGGCCCAAACTTCAACTTCTCCACGCCGTCAAACTCCTTCCCGGGCTGCATTGACCCCATGATCTCCTCGTCGCTCACCCTCCCCAGGCGCACGAGCTCCTTGCGTATATACGTCGCGAGCGTCTTCATCAGCTCCGGGTACGCGAGGTACTTGTCCGCCTCGTGCGGGAAGTAGTCGTGCACGCCCGACTGGTCGTCCTCCGTCTCCGCCGCCTCGAGCTTGTCGTTCGACACGCTCTGCAGGCTCTTGTCCGTGGGGTTCACCGAGCGCCGGAATGCGGGCTGCCCAGCGAGCGCGTCGCCGTCCTCCGCGTAGACGATCCCGCGCGCGCCCCGCGCGCCGAGGAAGTTTCGCCATACCGCGCCGGCGAGCTCCGCGTCGCCCTTCACCACGCCCAGGTCGAGCGCCATCGCCATCCCCTGGTACTGGTCGCGGAAGATCTTCATCTGGCGGGACACGAGGCTCTCGGGCGCGTTCTTGCGCAGCGGCTTCTTCTCTCCGTCCTCAGTGACGCCCGCCTCGGGCCCCTCGTCGCGCCGGCGGTTCGGGTAGAACGCGGAGCTGGGCGGCGTGCGTTGCGCGGCCTCGAACGTGCGCGGCTGCAGAATCGCGCGGATGCGGTCCTCGACGTCCATGAAGAAGTGGTCGAGCAGCGCCTGGATGTGGTTCATCCCGTGCGGGGGCGGCAGCGCGCGCAGGCGCACGATGAGCAGCCAGACGTGCAAGTTCGTGATTGTGAACCAGGACTGGAAGGTCGGCGGGAGGTCGCACTCTGGTGGGGCGCAGAGGAGGTGGCGGGTGGCGGTGCGTCAGCAGGGGGAACTTCAGATTGAGAGAAGACATAGCTCCAGGCTAGGGTCACGGAGAGCCCTCCAGGTGATAGCACCTTGAGGATGCTATATGCGTCGGAAATCAGACCCACCTAGTTGCCAGAATTTCTGCTCTTCGTCTGCTTTATTGACGCATACACCCCGGTAAAGCGCGAGGGCGCGTCTCGCCGCGAGTTGCTTGGGGCTACCGTATCCTAGGAGTCTGCTGAACCTCATGAAAACGTTCATTGCTGCTGGATGTTCCTTCAAGTATCTCGTGAGCCATGTCTGCTGAGGCGGAGACCCGAGCGAGGCAGCCGGTTTTTCTGGCAAAGATTTTGACTTGGTCACCGTTGCAGCTTGACTAGCAGCGCGTATGGCATATCGCTGAGCGTTGCCTCGTAGTTGATGAGATATTTTAATCGGAGAACGCGCCAGCATTGAGCGCGACATCGAGGTTGGGAGAGACGCAGTCGCGCAGAACGCGCTGCAGTGTGTGGAGGGACGCTTCACTTTTCACAAGCACCTTACAGGGCGCACAGCCATCGATCGGACTCCTTCGCACGAATATTAATGCTTCCGTCTCGCCAAATATGACCTACTGTTGTCCGTATCTCTCTTAAGTTCACGGATGTTTATGCGAGAGCTTATGCCTTCTACGTATATGCAAGGTATTACAGAGCAATGCGTGGTCGTTATTTTCATATCCTACAGGTAAGTATTCGTAAAACGCGAGTTCGGATGTACAAGGTGTCGCGTTGGTCGTCAGTACAGGTGGAGGATTCCAGCTCCTTATCCTCGGTATGTGCAACAGCTGGGTGTGCATTTAGACAATGAAATGAGCTGCTAACATGGGAGAACCGTACCTGGTCATGTAGGGAAGGATCGATACCACCAAGCATGCAAAGGCTGCCCAAGCAAGGTATATTCCGTTTCCCACAGAAATGGTGATTCCGAGTGGTGTCGGGGAGCTCGACGATCCCACCACTAGGTCATTGACGCTCGCAGCTTTGTGGACGACAGCCGTCCATATCGCTGCCCCAGCGAGGAGGAAAATGCTGCCCAGTATGGCCAAAATACTTGAAGCCAGAAACGTGATGGTCTGTTTGGCCATGCCCCTACACGCATGACATCAGATAAGTAGCTATCCCAGAGGATTCATCGAGGAAGCACCGACAGGAGGAAAGCCAGGCCAGCGCAGATCGTTCCCAGCAGTAATAGGTAATAGGCCGAGTTGGACTGACTCCCGAGTGAACCCGAGTTCCGGAAGGATACAGAAGGTATCAAGCCTTCAGTTATGAATGACCAGTTGCCAATCATGTCCGAGGTCATGGCCGTGAAGGGCTCGAACCTATTGGCGGTGCTGTGATTGGAGCATATCCCTTGTGGGGGCTCCAGATAGGCACAGTACGAGTAAAGGCCGTAGTCGTAAAAGTTTCGTAGCCCAGCTTCAGCACCGAGAGGAGCAGAGGCGTTACTCGCGTACAGGCCTTGGATGGGATCGCCCAGGGCAGCATATAGAGCATTGCTATACACCCTCAATAGTCGTGACGGGCTCCAATGGTGTTTTACTCACCCATAGCCCGAGACGTTGACCTTAGCCTACAGACCATCCATCAATAGGGCTGGTTGATTACTCGAGGCAAATGAAGCATCACCATGGCTATCCCTCGAGGTATCGTTGACGTATTGATTTGGCCCACCTATCGCAAGATTACTCAAGCATCAAGACCACGCAGGGAGTCCAGGTACGCACATGCATAAAAATACAGAGGAGCAGGGCTACGAAGCTTGGAGAACGTAAGTCCCGTCAGTGATCCACGGCAGAACATAGTAAGGCGCACGATAAAAACGATGCAGAGCCTATGCATATCTCGCCGCGCATGTCGGTGTCGCAGAGGAAAGAAGGAAAGGACGAACAAGGCGGGAAGCCGATGACCTAAGTCAACCGAAAGTTGACCTTTGCGCAGTGCAGCGTGCCCTACACGCGACGCGACTGCCAAGCCCGGAGGTCACGATACAACGACCTTCCCACGATAATATAACCCTAACCCGGCGGCATCCGGCCGTCCGACGCTCATTGGAAGGTGATTATGAGTGATCGGACTCCGGGAAGTCTCCGGGGACCGGTCAATATACCCGACACAGCAAGCCCCTTTCGGTTGCTGCAGCTGAGGTTGTTTATTGCAGTGGATATTGCCCTACTTGCTCCCAGCATTCGCTGAGCCTTGCTCGACTTGCTATAAGTCTTGCAGCGACCACCTACACTGTTACTTGATTCTGCTCAAGTTTTGGCTCAACTTGCCTCTTGCGCAGCGGCACGCGCAGCCTTAGAACCCATCTATATGCAATGAGCACACCGGAAGACTCTGTCCTGGCGGAGAAAGATGATGAGCTATCCACCTCCAAGGGTCTAGTGCAGCGCGCTGTCGATAGGCTTGGAAGAGCCAAATCAATTGGGAGCAGGACCCCCTCATCCACACAAAGTGCAGTGAGTGTGGCCCCAAGGCGGTTATTCAGTCTGCACCGTAAAGGGAAGAGTAGAGAGGAGTCAAGCGGCTTGACACTGGGAATGAGCGAAGGTACGTCTCTAGTCACCTTCATAAGATTCTCATGTCGTATTTATGTTCACAGGTGACCTGCGGGGCCCTCAGTCCCCCCCTCTTACACCGCAAGGCGGGCCCAGCGATGATTCCCCTTTCATACGACCCCCTTCCCCACCACCCACTTCAAGGTTATCTCGGTCCATGTTTCAGCTGTTTCGCGGAGACGGCTCTGTACGTTTCCCTCATGTTACTCTGTTTCCGTTCCAATGACCAGCTTGAACTAGATACGTGGAGGCACACACGCAATAATCCAAGCTCTGGGAGCTATTCCGTTTACTGAAGACCAGGAAACTGACGATGACCTGGGCAACCATCACCCGACCCAGGTCGAGTCTGATAGTGAACCGGATGAGAACACTGGTAGGACTCTACTTTTTAGCTCCAGGCCTATGGTATACTCACATTGTGTCAGACACGCCGATGACTTCGTCTTTACATACCATCCACCGACCACTTGACAAGTCACGCCGAGGTGCAACGGCCTTGAGAAATGTCTTCAGCGTCCGCTCCGAATCTCCTGAAGAGGAGAAAGAACGGGAGACTCTTTCAAGCTCAGAAACTGACGATGCCGACTTCGAAGTCGACACGCCTCGCATGCCAGACTACACTCCCGCGGGACTCACGTCTAGTCCCATATCGACACCCTCGATCCATCGCGGTCGAGTTGATGGTCCTCAGTCTTCTATCACTCGTTCTGGGAGTATGGCCACCGTTAGATTACAGCGTCGGGCGCGCCTAGCCGATAAATTGAAGGACATCTTTGATCTTGAAGGGATCGACGAGGTAGTGGCAGGTAGGTGCTCAGGCTACCGCAGGCGTACATAAACTGAGTTTCATCAGAAATACCTTGTTGGCTTCTTCGAACCATCCGTACGTGCCCACAACTAAACGGTGCAGAAATATTATCTGGACTAAAAAGGTCTCTCTTAGTACTGCAGGGTTACATGTTCCTTACGAACTCTCACCTTTGTTTCTTTGCGCATATGCCTTCTAGAGAAGTGAGTTATTATCTAGTCTCTCCCGAGACGATCTGTCCCTGATTTTGCCGCTATAGAATCAGACCCTGAAATCTGGTTCGCTCAGTAAGAAGGCCCAACGCACGAAGCGATGGATCAAGCACTGGTTCGTCCTCAAGAATGATGTACTTTCCTGGTATCAATCATCTTCGGTGAGATACTAGTCATTTCTGGGGCGCTCTTACTGAAGGTTGCGAAAGGACCCATATTTTCCTCACGGTGTCGTAGACCTTCGATATGCAATCTCGGTGGAACCTGTAAAAGATAAAGAGTTCCGTATCCGTACCAACCAGAAGACCGTTCTTCTGGCCGCCGATTCACCGTCGAGCAGAGATGAATGGGTAAAGGCTGTCCATAAGGTGATGTTCAAGGCGCAGAACAGTGGTGACTCCGTGAAGGTACACTCTCCGTTTATTTCTAAAACCTGCCACACTCAATAACTTTCCACGCCCTTCCTTAGATTGCCATACCTTACTCGGCCATCGTGGACGTGGAGAAGTCATCTGCCCTCGACTTCAGCGAGACCATCGAAGTGAAGGTTATCGACAGAGACGACAGCGTTGTCGATTCGTATTTCTTTGCTTACTTCCATGACTTGGACACTGCGTTAGAGCAGATCCGCGATGTGATTCGCAAGTACCGTACTGTCCCCCAGGGTTCCTCCCCTCAGCCCATAATGGATACAACGACCCCACGTCTACTTAATGTTCCCTCACAACCAGCGGACCAGTCGGCGGAGCGGACTCACAGTCTCCCCGTTGCCGATCACCTCACGAGGGCCTATTCTGCCTTCAGGTTACCTTCCATCTGGCCTGTCGGCCGCACGACTAGCGCGCCACAACAGTCACAGTCCACCGTGGATGATAACGAGGACTTCACCCACATATCCAAGAGGAAGAGCGGCTCGTCCTTCGTGCCCTTCACCACTTCTCCTAAGGGAGAAAAATCACAGCTCCCGTCAGCCGACTCTGACGGTTTCGAGGGTTCGTCCCACGTGTCTTCCAGTGTCTCTTCTAACCATACATATCCTCCCCATCCTTCACCGTCGGAATCATTCCATGCTGCAGGAGCGGATCACACCGGCGGTCTATGGGGGGTTCCTGCATGGTTCAAGGTCCCGTCAAAGAGGATGTTCACTTCTAGTTCAGGGGCTAGTCATGGCCCGGAGCACGCGGCTACAATGCCTGCCGTTCCAGGTTTTGTGTCAGAGTCTTACCCGACATCCACCTCTCCTAGCGCGCGACACGGCGAACTGGGATTCAGTGTCCTGGACAAGCCTGGGGCTGCCGTTGATGCTGATATGCAAGAGAAGTTCCGCACCTACTTTGCTTTCGACGAACGGGAGACTTTGCTAGGCTGTATGTATCATCCCCTGATATTCCAGGACGTGTTACTGAATATTATCGCAGACTTCCCTGGATATATCTATCGCCTTCTTCCTCAACCAGGTCGCCTCTATATATCTACTAATTATTTCTGCTTCAAGTCCACTGGACCACTGTCCACGAGGCTCCGTGTAGGTGCATCACATTCCTCGGACTGGTAATGGAACTCACGTAGAAGACCAGATGATTCTTCCTATCCGCGATATTTTAGCGGCACAGAAGTCGAAAGCCTTCCATTTCTCGCATTACGGGCTTATATTGATCGTCAAAGGTTATGAGGAGCTGTTCTTTGAGTTCCGCCTTGAGGAGCGGCGGAGGGCCTTTATCAGTCTCTTAGAGAGACAGATGGATGTTGTTCAGAGTCAAGAGGGCAGCAATCCGTCTAGCCCCGGTAGAAGTGATGCCCTTATTTTGGAGGGCTTTGGTTCGCGTACATCACTCGTGCAGACTTCGGACTCACGGCCACCCCCGGAGTCAATGGACCAATCCGTGCCTGCGGTCATGTTCACATCCTCGTCCTCCACGTTCCTCACGTTCAAGCCGAAAGAGTCTTTGCACTTCACCTTCCTCACGATAGGTTCTCGCGGTGATGTGCAACCGTACATAGCCCTCGCTAAGGGCCTCATGGCGGACGGCCATCGAGCTAGGATCGCGACCCATGGGGAGTTCAAGGAATGGATTGAAGCAGTAAGCGGCTTCCCCTATTTATTGACGCCCTTCTCAACGCCGTAGCATGGGATCGAATTCTCATGCGTAGGTGGCGATCCTGCTGAACTGATGCGTATCTGCGTGGAGAACGGCACGTTTACTGTGGCTTTCTTGAAGGAGGGGCTTCTCAAGGTATGTTTCGGAAAGGCTAAATGCTCTACATGAAAGTCGACATGGTGATTATAGTTCCGTGGATGGCTGGATGACCTTTTGAAGACCTCGTGGGAAGCTTGTCAAGGTACCGACGTCCTTGTGGAGAGCCCCAGTGCTATGGCAGGCTATCACATAGCCGAAGCGCTGGGCATTCCATATTATAGAGCTTTCACGATGACATGGACCCGAACTCGGTGAGTTCTCCTGTAGTTGGTAGCGCCGCATTCCTCAATCTACCATCGTCAGGGCATACCCACATGCTTTTGCAGTACCTGAACACAGGGTATGATTGCTCATTACTCCTGTATCGTACTCGTCTCATCCAACATTCTCCATAGATGGGCGGCAATTACAACTACATGGTGAGTCTCATATGCAATCTCCGCCGGACGCTTTTTTCACGAGACACAGTCCTACGTCTTGTTCGACCAAGTATTCTGGAAGGCAATTTCTGGTCAGATCAACCGATGGCGGAGGAATGTCCTGAGACTCGGGGGCACCAATTTAGATAAGATGGAGCCGCATAAAGTTCCGTTCCTATATAACTTTAGTCCGACCGTGGTCCCGCCTCCTTTAGACTGGCCTGAATGGATACATGTCACCGGTAGGTCGCTGCTTTGTGGCTACGTTCGTGACCGCTAAGGGAGGGCTAATCTCGGACGCAGGTTACTGGTTCCTGGATGACGCCGAAGTAGGGGCGAAGAAGTGGTCACCACCTCCCGATCTTCTGGAGTTTATCGACTCGGCTCATAATGCAGGGAAGAAGGTTGTGTACATCGGGTTTGGAAGTATCGTTGTGTCAAACCCTAAAGCCATGACTCGCTGTGTTATCGACGCCATAGTCAAGAGTGGTGTCTGCGCGATCCTGTCGAAGGGCTGGTCCGACCGGCTCCAGGTCAAGAACCCGGGTGAAGCTGCCGAGGTTGAGGAGCCTCTGCCGAAACAGATATATTCGATAGCCTCCCTGCCACATGACTGGCTCTTCAAGCGCATTGACGCTGCTTGTCATCATGGCGGAGCCGGGACGACAGGCGCCAGCCTGCGAGGTGAGCGCCCCTTAAGCGCTCTGTCTAGTGCTATACCCTAACTAGAATTGCAGCTGGCTTGCCTACGATCATCCATCCATTCTTCGGCGACCAGTTCTTCTGGGCCGATCGAGTGGAGGCCTTGGGCATTGGCACAGGCGTGCGGCACCTCACAGTCGAAGCCCTGACTGCAGCGCTGCTCGCGGCCACGACAGACGAGAAGCAGATCGCTCGCGCTCGTCAAGTTGGGGAGAAGATCCGGAGTGTACGTGAATTGAACGACTTGTCGTGTCCCCTACTCACATCTGCACCAGGAGAACGGCGTGGCGACTGCCATCGAGGCCATCTACCGCGACCTCGAGTACGCCCGCTCGCTCGTGAAGAAGCCGCACGAGGAGCCCGACGGCGAGATCGCGACGATCCGCGACGTCGAGCCACCGAGCAGCAGCGCGTCGGGCTCGACGCCCGAGCGCCCGAGCACCGCGCAGAGCTCCGTCGAGTCCGTCGACGGGAACGCGAGCGAGGACTGGAGCGTGATTTCCGACGGGGGCATGAGCGATGGTCCACACAGCCGGCCGGACATGCGCAGGCGGAGCAGCCTGGGCGCGGCGGTGCTGAATGTCATGCCGAATGTGATGAGGAGGTCGAGCTCGCCGGTGACGGGCAACGGCTCCGGGCAGGCGAACCTGCCTCGGTGTAGATGACGATGTCGGTTTTGCGCGGTCGTGCTGCTCCTTTGTTTTACTAGATCTACGTGCCGTCGATGTTGGTTTAATCTCTATGTAACGCCGATGCTAGTCTCCGTATATATTCCTGTACCGCTGTATAGACAGACATGCCTAACATAATTCTAATAGCCTTCACCGCTCCTCACATCGCGCCGCCCTCCTTCTCCGTATAATGCTCGTCGAACACGCGCTTGCTAAACTCGCCGAACGTCTCGCGCGCGCCGAGCGGCTGGTGCACGTCGGGCTGCATGAACACCGCGAGCGTCTCGCGGCTGACGTGTGCGCCGCCGCTGCCGACGCGCACGCAGTGCGGCGTCGCGCGCAGGCGGCCGGCGGTCGCGAGCTCGAGGGCCTCGCCCGTCTGGAAGGCGAGCGCGTCCGCGGGGATGGAGACTTTGGTGAGGGTCTGCCCGCGCGTGCGGATGTAGAGGCCGGAGGTGGGCGAGGGCGGGGGGACGACTTTTGGGGCGGAGGAGGGGGGTGCGTGGATGAACATCGCCTGTGCAGTGTATGGTTGGTTAGGATCTGAGGGGGAAAGGGAGGAGGGGACGTACGGAGCACAGCCCGGTGAGGAGCGAGTGGTCGACGTGGAAGCCGCACCAGCTGTCAACAGGCTCGTCCGCGGCGGGCGGGGGCGCGTCGGGCGGCGGGGGGAAGTAGTGCAGCAGGCGCGCCTTGGTGGTCTGCGAGGTGGAGATGAGGTGCGACAGGGAGAGGGAGGAGTCGGTGAGGTGGGCGGAGGCTGTGCGTGGTGGGGTGGGGTGGGTCAGGTCGGTGTGAGACGGGGAGGAGAGGAGAAGAGCGGACCGAAGGGTTGGCAGGCGGTGGCAAGCTGACAGCCTACTGTGAATACGAATCTGCGGGGTTGTCAGAGTTGCTGGTGTGGTAAACGGCGAAGGGGAACGTACTTGCCGAGAGCTTTGAAGGCGTCTTCGAAGCCCTCGATACCCTTCTCGTCTTTTGCTGGCCCTTTGGGGAAGCAGATTGCGTTGGAAAAGGCCATGGAAGTGGAGGTATATAAACGTACAGATGTTCTTCCCGTAGTATTCGGGGTACGCCTCGCGTAGAGCGGCGGAGACCGTCGGTTCGTCGATTACAGGGTTGGCGTAGTATGACCCTTTCAGTGTATCTTGAAAGGGACGACGGGCGGTAGTTAGACACCTCACGACTGACTAAGCAATACACACACCTGGTTTCCCGTTCATGATTTCCTTGGGCAGGTCAATCCGTGAGGTCCGTTGAAAACCATCGGATGCCTACCTTTCCATGGGACCAACCAAAGCTGCTCGAGTCAGCGGTCCTCTGCCAGTCATAGTAGAGTGTGCGCAGCATACCTATAGCGACTCTTCCGGTCCGCGTACTTCTCCCGGACGTTGACGGGGAGCTGAGCGAACTTGTACGCTTGCCATAGCAAGCTCTCGCGCAATTTGGGATATTCGTCTGGCAGGTCCTTGACGATGATTATCCCGAGGGACTTTGGGTGGGAGCCGAATGCTTTCTCTGCAGTACAGTCGTATCAGTGCCCTCATGGCCCTCATGCAAGGCACGTACCTATCGACTCTGTGAGCGAGAGGGGATCCGAGACCAAGGTTGGGTATGAGATGGACACGGCTCCGTCGGCGGTGTAGGATACGGGCTGGCGGGTGATGGTGGTCATCGTCCTCTTGAGCAGGTTCCTAGCGAGCATAGTATTCTGCAGGGCTTATGGGCAAGGTGACCATCTGAGTGATACATGATCGACGAGGCTAGGTACAAGTTCCCACGTGCTGGTTCGGGCAGGATAAGATAACGAGGCTATCAACGACGCCACATCGCCAGGCTCCTACAGCCATGTCTGGGATCAGTCCGCTGCCCCAGTACCCTCACATCGTCCTCGCCCTCAGTCTCCTGGGCGAGCCCGACCGCTATCACTGGTTCCTCTTCGTCCCCGACGCCGCCAGCAACAGCGGCCAAGGGACCAAGATCCACGTTACAGACCTCCCACTCGCCACCGACCCTTCCGACGCCTGGCGTTTCGTAGCTGAACCCAATAACATAAATGCCTCACCCTCTTCCGTGTGCGCAGCCGCGATAGTCGGCAGAGTACCAGAGGGCAAGTCCGTTGTGGATATTGTTCAGATCGCCCAGGCCGTCCCCTTGAACGAGGTCCCTTCCGCCGACGTGGGCAAGGAGCCCAAGTTTACATGCCGGGTGTGGATCAAGGAGGTTATCAAGCATCTGCATGCCTCCCACTTCCTGAGGTGCCCCGACGTCGACGCTTTGGAGCAGGAGATGCGGGGCTATGCCAGCGTTGCCGTGGCATCCATAGAGAACGATACCTTCGACAAAGCCTGCCTCGTCGCCGCTACGACTTGTGGCGGAGAGGACCCCCGTGGCAATATACCACGACACATCCACCCCGATGGAACCATCATCATTTGACATGTAGCTGTCAGCCATCTGTCTCTGGGAGCCTCTTACACGATTGGCGTTGATTTGCGTCTGCCGACAGTCAAGACTGACACATCCATCGGTGGCTGGTCACCTTGCGACTCTGCGTCCGCCACGATCAATATTCAGACGTTGGCTGACATCGCTCCTTTCCGCCGTCAACTCTGTATGAACTCTGGGAACGCCGTCAGCCGCTCCTTCATCCCATCCCCAACCCCCCCAACATACAGGCCGAGCAGCTTCTGGGCCGCTACGTGTCAGTCACCGCTGGTATAGCAGAGACCCGAAGGACAGGGATGGACCAGGACCGCGAGAATGACAACCCTCCCTGCACCAGCGCAGTTCAAGTAAATCCACGGCATCAAGTCAAATCGCTACGACCCGCGCACCACATGCCCGTACCTTCGAAGGAGCGCTGAAACAAAGGTCTTTCGTCACTATTCCACAGTTCCGGGATCACACAGGTGAATGTAATGCGAGACTAACACGTTACCGATGGATGCGGGACCCGTGTCCTCCACTACTCCTGGGGTAAAACGCTGGCCCAGCGAGTGCAAACCCAGGACTGCCCGTTCCTTGCCCGTTCCATAGCCTCAAATTCAACTTCGATCGCGGCCACAATCGAGGATGGGGGATGGTACTATGGCGTGAAGGCGAGCAAACGACAATCTACGTTCACGAACATTATCCTGTCCTGCGCGAAGCAGCGTGCATGTAAGGGAGAGGAGGAATTCGTGACCAGGCAAAGAAGGGCCCGTAGGAGCGAGAATTGTACCATCAATCTAGCTTGGCACTTCCTGACTAGTACTCAAGATAACGGGGCAACCTGCCACCGACCGTGATGTCCTGCCAGTGGTAATGGATACGATGTTGCAGCTGTCGCGATGCGGTCCCTTTGACGACAGATTCGAAGCCAGCGCGCACTACCACAGCTACATCCAACCGTTGGTAGCAGGTTTTAGCTAGACATATACTTATTGGGCTGGCCCTCTAAGCAGTCAAAAGCGGCTTTATGAGCGGGCACACAGTGTCAGTGTGTGCGTGTCAGCCACTTTGCATCTGTAAAGGGTAACTGTCATTCCCACTAAGGCAAGCGACCAACCCATGCCAAACGTCCAACAACTAGCAGCTACCCGTGCGTACCGCACGGCTGTAGATTGTTTGTCTGATGCGAGAATATATATACAAATAAGTTATATACAATCTACAGTAGTTCCAAACTACTGCCGAGTCCCCGACGATGAGCCTACTACGATGATCAGTGGTATTGGTAAGAAGACCTCATGAGTCTGTCCTGGCACGTTTGCTCGCGCGAGTGTTACTTGACGGAGTCGGCGTTTGCGGGCGAGCCGGTGACGACTGAGGCGACGAAAGAGGGGACAGCGCCGGTGGAGGCGAGCTGCTGTTGTTCGGGGTGAAGTTAAATTGTAATTTCTTCCGCCCAGGGGCCTTTGGTGGAGCTGCATTATAATGATTCAGCTTGCGTCAGGTAATGTATACAGCGGAGAACATACTGGGATTGATAGCTCGAGGTGGAACTGGGCTTTTAGCCAGGAACTGGATCTGCTCCACAGAAAAGTGGAATCGATCGGGTGCACCATTGTCGATTCGTCTCACATCACTGATAGGACCACATACATAGACTATGGTACCAACACCGGGCAGCGGAATTTTGTTTTTGAACCGCGCGCTCTCCGTAGGGAAAGCAGCAGTAACCGGCAAGATACCGTCTGTAAGCACCTGCGTGCGCTGTTCGGCGTTGATTACGAATGTCGCGGAGTTCTTGTCTGCCTCAAATACAGACCCGCACACTTGCAAAAGTGGGATGTGGCGGCCAGTGTCTTTGTCGGCATTGGGAATAGGAATTAGCTACTCGACAGATGTCAGTCAATGGAACTGGAACATAGTATACTTCACAAAGCAACCCACATACCATTATTATATCCCCTACTATGTCGTAATCATCCCCCCCGAGTACGGAGGAGTATAGTTCGTCGTAGGCCTTCTTCTCATATTTTGCGACCTGGAATTTGATATTATCAGCATGATAACCCCGGTCATGCACATGACTATAATGCACAACGAACTTACTATGGCATGCACAAAGTAGAGACCTGGTTGACTGAAAGACAAATTATTGCTATTGTAATACCGTAGACCGCCAACCATCGTGATAGGCTCCGGTGGGGTATCAGACGTCTCACCGAGGTAAAACTGTGCATCAAAGATGAGGGTTTTGCCCTTTCCAGGCACCTGACGTGCGTTCTCAAGAGCGACCACACCAGTAAGGCTCGCACAACTCATAGCAAATGGAGAGGAATCGATAATGCAGTCAACGCCAGGTTCACTCACGCTATATATGTTGAAGCGCGTTGGCGATGCGAGCCCTGGCGCCACGGCGGAGCTTTCGAAGAATATCATCGAATGTGCTGGAAAGGCCGGGCTATGCCACGATATATCTTTACCATTAGTAGATGTCCCATGGCGAGGCACTCGACAGTGCGGAGATGCGTCGATGGTGGCATCTGTCCATGTATTCTATGCCCTGTACGCCGGGCGTTATCGGTCCGAGCAGGGTGACATTGTAACACTTTATGTCACACCTCTCATATTCGTCGTCGGATGGGAATCTAAGGTTCAAAATTGGTGCAAACGGTCTCTTTGAAGCAGTAGGATCCCAAATACGTTAGAAAATTGACCGTCCGGACATATCTGGCTCGACAATTCATGTATGTGACTGGTGGATGTGACAGTATCACACGGGCTGAGACACACTCATTGTAGACGTGCAGCCTTACATCCTAGACTCAACAGAAGTCCATGGGACAGCATCAAATATGACGTGAATTCAGTATGATTATTTGACACCATACTATATACTAATGGGACCAATATTGTACATTACTATGTGATACATGATATACAATACTTGATATTAGTTTGCAACTGCCAGTGTTTGTGAGGAAGACGGCGATGTCAGTCACATATTATGTATAGGATACTGTTGCAACTTACTCAATCTAATAGAACTTCTGGAAATACAATATTTTTCGTCAATGGTTCGATTGAAGTGTCGGGCAAGAGGATGCGGATCCGGTGAGCTGATGTTGCACGGGAGAGAGCAACATACAACTGTCCATGAGTAAATACTGGAATTCGAAGGTCAATCCCCACATATTTGACAGATTGACCCTGCGCTTTATTGATTGTAATTGTAAATGCAAGCCGAACTGGGAATTGTCGGCGTTTGAGGAGGAACGTGAAGCTCCCCTGGCTGTTCGGTGGTGTGAGGGATATCCGTGGGATGAGAGCAATCTCACCATGGTGATCCCCACCGATGATTTCAACTTCTAACACCCGGTCCATGGCGCGGCGAAGAGTCATCCTTGTGCCGTTGCAGAGTCCCCGACGTGGGGCCAGATTTCGCAGCAGGATAAGCGGGCAGCCTGGCTTGAGGTGCAGCTCGGATGGAGGGAGATTTGAAGCATCCATGGTATGCAGAAACTCCACTGGAATGGCTGGAGCTTCCCGAGAGTTGTCATCTCGCACAATAGAGTCAGCACTTCTAAAAACTTGCGCTTCACCAGACATCCTTCCCAAGACTTCTGCATTGATGTCATCCACATCGGTATTGCGTGGAGCAAGGATCATGCGATTTAAGAAGTATTCAGGTGGTGGTGGTGGGTCGGAATTGATGTCTGGGTAGATAAAGCTGATCAATGACTCAAGATTGTTAGCCCTCATAGAGTCGGGGAGGAGAATAGAGTCAGCAGCCAGATTGTTACGGCCACATCCAACATCATCTAGCCATGCTGAGAACTCTTGAGCACCTGGTGATTGCTCTAGTCTCATATTCAGTTGAAGGCGCAATACTTCGACATGTGACCATATGTGCGATCGCTGGAGCGTCGCGCCAACAATATCTTCACGGCTACCTTTGGGAACAACAGGCAGTGTTTGCTTGTAGTCCCCACCGAATACAATGGTGGCTCCACCAAAGGGGCGTTCATCGTCACGAATATCGCGGCATGTGCGTTCGAAGGCCTCGACTGTGAAGCGATGCTGCATCGTGATCTCATCCCAGATAACCATATCCATAGCACGGATGAGCTGTGCGTGTTGTGACTCCTTCGTAATGGCACAGAGTGAATCAGCGGTGAGACCTTCAATCGGGATCTTGAACATAGAATGTGCTGTTCGTCCGCCTTGCAGCAGCAGTGCAGCAATTCCAGATGATGCAACACAAAGAACGATGCGAGCCATTCCCCGCAGGTAGTGGCAGACCGTACGATATACAAACGTCTTTCCGGTACCGCCCGAGCCACTGAGAAAGAAAACTCGTCCAGCCCCGCTCTCCACAGAGGCAACAATTCGGTCGAAAGCACAGCGCTGGTCGTCATTCAGGCGTGCAATATCACATCTTGCCTGTTCTTCCTGTTCGGCTTGGTCATATGCAGTTTGCTCAGCGATGTAAGGATTGCTGATGCGCTGGCCCCAGTCATTCTGAGGCTGTGGCATTGATGTGAATTCACGCAAGGAATGCCCCGACTCCTGCAAAAGTTTATCAAGGAGATACAGACCGTAGTCACAAAGCTCATCTTGAGTGGGCCTTGTTCTTCCGAGCCGCTGTAGCTGCAGAGTAAGATCATCACATATGTGAATGTGGAACTCCTGCCAGAGGTCCTCAGGTTTCGCGGGAGAGCAGAACAGCAGAATAGTGGCAAATAAGTGACGCAATTGGCGGCCCGTCTGCATCAAGCATGCTTCTTGTAAGCACTGTCTCCATTCGCCATCGTCTTCAAGCAGTCCCCGTGCAAGGCAAGCTCCTCGAAATGTTGGGTGAACGACTCCGTTAACCGTACGAAGATCTTCAAATGATGTTGGGCCTTTGACTACGGTCAAGAGTGTGCGAAGGTAAAACTTCTCACCACCAGTTGGCGGAACAAAGTACATACGTCCAATAGCAAAGTCTTGTTTGCGGATCGTCCAAGCCTTCTGCCGTGCGTTCCAGACAAAATGCTCTGGAAAATCTTGATATGTATATTGACGTGCAAGTGCACCGAGTTCACCTTGATCTGCATTAGCAGCAAAAAATGCTGTCAGTGTGGTTCGCTCTGATGCAGCACGCTGGAGTACTTCTTGAGGATCCTCATCTGGATTAAAATTCACCATATGTTGACCTGAACATCTGACACGGTGAATATCCATAAACATTCAAATGTGAAATTGAAAGGTGCTTGCCTGGCAAGTGAATCTGCAGCCGAACAACGGCAGGATCCCGTCCATGAAGCTCCATGTGAAAGATCCGATGGACAGCTTCACATGCTGAGATGTACCGGGAGTCAAGATATGATCTGATCTCATCCCGGTGCTGTATTTCGAGTGTCGCTCGATCTGGACCCTTGAAGATATATTTATGGACATACTTTATAGATGCGAAGGACACGGCACATTCGATGTTTATATGGCAGAAGTACTTCGCAGACAAATAAGGCGAGAATGGGACAATCCACCTGTTGTCCAGCATGAACCCGCGTACTTCGTGGCTGCGACCGTCATCTGGTCTGTAGTACATCGGGTAACCATCTTCATCCATAGTAGTATGGCTCTGGAAAGGTTTCGGATAGTGCTTCGTACACTTGCCGTTTTCCATGCATGGAGCATTCATGTTTGCAGCACCACATGGACCGTGGACCATGGTTTTCTTGACAGCCTCGAACAGAAGGGGTTCCGTCGCAGGGTCTGGCCACATAGCCCATATCAAAGAGTCGATGTCCTCTGGTTCCAGGAGCTTGAACTGGTCCTCGAAGAAAATAAGTAGGTGCATGTGTGGGAGACCACGTTTCTGGAACTCAATAGTATATACGTGCGCGACAGTCCGTCCCAGGACACCATTCTTGAAAATGTCCTCCAAAATTGCTTTCTTCTTCAGGGCAAAGACACGTGTGATAAGGTCTGGCCGGTCAGCGGCTGTTTGTCCAGGCAGCAGTTCACGGGTTATCTCTGGCCATTCCGGATTGCAGGTCACCGTCATAAAGATGTCTACTTTCTTGTAACGCCGGCCTATTGCAAGGGCATCCTGGAATTGTTGGTGCATATGCCGAGGGCCACCTTGGTACGATGATGGCAAGATATATCGACTCCCGAGTTGACTCAGATCGATGTTATCATCAGCTTCAGCAACTGCGTCTTCGAGGCCAGAGTACAGTGATGCCCGACATTGGCGCTGATTCTCCCGGAGCCATTTCAATCTGTTCTGATCAGCACATGCCCACATGTCGACAACATATTGCTGAAACAGCCTTCCTCCTCGCAGGATTGTCGAGAATTCATCCCGCCGCACTTGGAGGTGGTATGCCAACCAACGTGTCTGTGTCAACCGTTTTGGCTTCTGACGATCAGGTTGATACATTCGAAGATCCCAGTGCCATCCATGATCCCCTTTTGGAAAGAGGAGGACATAGTGTAGACACCCATATGCAGGGTGAAGGTCAGTCATCCTCTCCAGACGGCCAGTCCTCTTATGCAGGATGATGTCGCGACTGTCCTTCACCTGCTGCCCATCACCAGGAATTATTGCCGCTACCTCATCCGCAGTTGGTAGGTTGTAGCGGCGCCAGTCATGCTCTCTAGGATTGAAGCGCAACCGGACTGCAATATCATCCTCACCATACTCCCGTATGATCTCGAAAGCATGCTTGTAGCGGTGAGCATACCAATGATGCTCTAACAGGAGACCCTGGAGCAAGTCCATCGTGTCCCGCCGAAGATTTGGATTCCGTCGCATCCGCTGCTCGAGCGCGTCACGTGGATCATGAATATATAACTGTGCATATGCAGGAGGTGTACCTTCAGGGGGTAGAAGAGATCCAGCTTGGTGATAGAGTTCCCCATGCACACGAAAGACATAGGGCCCACGCCCAGTATTCACACTATCATCAATTGTTACGCCCAAGGAGGTGAATGCCAAGGCAGCATTATACTGGCGGATGTTCTCTCTGAACTCGCGAGCTTGCGGATCATTCGCCACGAACAGTCGCCGCAACAGATACGGAGCAGTATCAAATGCAGGCAAACGTACCTGCCCACTGTCGCAGCAGAGTCCAAATGTTGGTGATCGTTCAGTCGACTTAGACAGCCTCTCCAGTCGCCAGTGGAGTGCTCCGCAGAATATGCATTCTACATCCATGCGGCCAAGGTCATGTCGGACCTGGGGCTCCCGGTAAGGGCGTCTGGCTGCAGGTACTTCCTCCCAAGGTAGTTGCTGCATACGGCCCAGGAGAGTTTGCCTTCGGCGGATGCTAAAGTCTTCTCCAAGACGATGAGAGTCTGACACATTGAAATCCAGTTAGATCAAAGGGCAGGACTTATATATGTCAAACACATACCATCTTGCAGTCCATCCAGAGATGGTGGATTCACATGCTGCAGTGTGAGCACACGTGAGGAAGGAGACTGCGAGGTATTCATAGTAGTATGCTGAGTGGTTGAATCACGATCACGCCTTGAGCCTGCTCTGCGAGTGCCACCGTGACGTCCACTCAGAGGACTTGAACAAAGCATGCCATCATGTCGCTGACGTTCTGCCCGCTCTCGCGCTCTCCTTGCGCGCTGAGCAGCAGACCGCCGGTCTACAGTAGGAGTGTCGAGAGAACTCGTTGACGCAATCGTGGATTGTCGGAAGCGCCTGCCCGTGACTCGGCTCGGTGT
The DNA here is from genome assembly GCF_000344685.1 of Gloeophyllum trabeum ATCC 11539. Classification (NCBI taxonomy): domain Eukaryota; kingdom Fungi; phylum Basidiomycota; class Agaricomycetes; order Gloeophyllales; family Gloeophyllaceae; genus Gloeophyllum; species Gloeophyllum trabeum. The sequence continues at coordinate 3,319,558 of NW_006920410.1, read as the reverse complement.
GTGAAGCTCTTGCGAGTCTGGAGACAGCGGTGCCATGAATCTGAGTTGTCTTCGAGGTGACAACTGAACCGGTAGAGTTGTCAGAGGCACTCGACGCTCCTCCACGTCTGAGGATCCATCACTTGACACGTCAACTTCTGACTCCTTTGCTTCTGCAGTTGTGGGAGGTGTCAATGGGAGACCAGACGGATGAGATACCACTTGTAGATAAGACTCATTTTCATTATTGTCTGAAGGCTGCGTTCGCCGTCGGGGTGGTGACTCCAGCGTTGACTCCTGTTCTCGTTCCGAGCGTGTCGATACACGCCTCGCTGCGCGTTCGCGCTCCGCTTCCTGCCCCGCTTCATTCAGGTGAAGAGTATTGGTGCTGACATCATCCAATTGTCGGATTTGTGTATTGTCTGCGAGCCGGCTGCACGCAGGCAGCCTTATGACACCCCCGTATTCAGTGAGGCCGACAATGCAGTGGTTACTTGAGGACGTACATCTGATTGATCTCCATCTGTCAACGTCTCCTGCTTCACCATGCATTAAGCTAGTACAGCTCGAGATTATTGTAGCACCATGAGATAGTATAATATGTTAGAATTAATCCCAGTGCGAGTAGGTATAGTCCACAAACGCGTCTGAGTCCTGTGAAACTTGATCTGCAGGCGCGTCCCCGTTTTAGGCAGCTCTGCCATAAAAGTCAATTCTGCGTTTGTCCCCCGTGGGAAAGGCAACCGCCTTTTGTATTATAGATACCTGGTCCGTGCGCGCCTTTCTTTTCCTATATAACCCGCACCCCGACATTCTGATTCCTTACCACTCTGGCCTTTTGGCTTAGATCAAGTGTAGTATCTGTTCTTAATAGTTTAACCACTATTATGAGGGCACCGCCCTCATTTTTGGTTATCTAATTTTTGCCGCCCTTGACCCCCGAGCTCTGCTTGCAACTCGGGGGCGCGATGACCTTGCCACTGCACTACCGGCTTGTGTCGTCGGGGGATCTCTGCCTCTCTTTTCGCTGTTGTCCTGGAAACTGTCACTGGACAGTTGGAAGGTTTCAGCGAATAGATTTGGCTGGAAGCTATTGCCTAATTGTGTCCTAAGTATTTATTGCGGGGCATTTGACACCTTGTGGAACTTGGTGCGTTGGCAGCAGTTATCCAGTCTTGCGTAATTGCATGCCCTGTCTTGGAATAGAACAAAGTTGGTGTTATACTGCGATTTGTGCTTTTGTGATATGGAGTTTGGTTGAGGTCAACCCTAGAACAAACAGTGGTGTAACAATACTTTGCTTGATTAATACATTATGTCAGAACAACAGGCACTTGGGGCATGTCTGTCATGATACCCGTCTTTGCCAGGGCATCTCGCAGCACTGAACCTGATTCATCAATGGAACGCAGGAAGCGAAGCAACTCTCGACAGAGCTGCCACTCTTCCTCCTGTACGGCGACCTTGAGAAGCCGGTGAGCATCTTCATTGCTCTCGTCCAACTGCTCCAGATTGTGCAGTACGAGCAAGTAAGAAGCAGCCGTCTTCAAGCGTCCTGTGGACAGGCATGTCTAACGCAGGCTTCAGAGCAAGGGAGCAGGAGGAATAAACGAACTCACCTCGAAGAGAGATTTCGGGTTGCCTACGACGTCGAACAGTCGTCTCCACCGCGTCATCTCGGTCTTGCGCGCGCAGCGTACTACGACGTCCAGCGACTCGTCAAAGTGGTCCAGGAACTCGACGACAGCATGCAGCACGCTGTCCGAACCCGTGGCATCACCGTTGACCTCAGCATCTTTGGAACCGGACGAGCTCGAGTCACTTTCAACGATAGTGTGCAGGAGAATCTCCAGCGCGTGCGCGAAGTAGACCAGCTTCTGGTAATGGGATGCAAAGAGCACGGCTTGTTGTACCTGCCCAGCTTCGAGGTGAGCCAGTAAAACGTGGTGTAGGAAGAGATGAGACTGGCTCAAAGGTCAGGAACGAATGATATCAACGATAGCCTGGGGACGTACGCTGGTAGCGTGTCGAAAGATGACGAACGGCAGATTCATTCGGGCAATAGCTTCATGCTCTACTCCGATGATGATACCTTTATCCATTAACACCGCTTCCGGAGAGTTAGTACAGAAACCGGCAGAAGAGGGGCTGACTAGGATAACCTCACATAAAGGGTAGAAGTCGAGTTGAATGCTTAGGCTCTCTTTCGGGGCAAGACTTGCCCCATCTGCTGCATCATCCTCGGGACTAGATTTGCTCGGTTCGATCGACAGAGCATTCAACCAGATCCGCAGGCTTTGCCCATCGTAACCCCACAGGGAGTTTTCAAGGGCACCGATGCCGCGAAGATGAATCCAGCAGAACTCTACGCGATCCGCGAGGATTTGCATATCGTATCTAACCTCTTCGCTTGCCATCTGCATAAATTGTGGTCAGTCATATCCACGCCTCTCATACATATACAAAGAAGGGCGACCTTTCGCGGACGCAGCAGCACCAGCTTGCCGCCTACCATCATAAGGACTGTTGCGACAGCTAGGTCATCCACGGGATCACCAAGCTCTGTAACAAACTCACGTCAGACAGTCATTCAAAGCGATTCATAGCGGTACCCACGCTTCTGAGCGTTGGGGATCATCCAGCTCAGTACCCTGACGGCACTCGGCGCAGCGATAATACCGTCGAAAGTGATGCTCCCGCAAAGGTGAAGCTTGATAGTGTCTGCGGTCGGCACGATCAAGTAGTGGAGCAAGGTGTTGTCCATGGTGTATACTAATAATGAATTGTCCACCAAGGACAAGATGACAACGGGAGAGGACATGACTTCTCGATGCAATACATTCTTATTGCTGAGTTCCAAGTCACGAGAGTACAGTCGTATCTGATGAGACGTCAGCACAGTCTAAAGAGTGCCTCAGAAAACCCAGACCTGGTGTGATTTCGACACTTCGACTGCAGCTATGAGGACGTGGTGAAACCAGAGGAGGCCGCCCTTAACGGCAAAGGCTTGCTCCTGTACCTCGTCGGCGAACAGCTTCCAGCGGCCCGAACTACTGCTGTAGTGAACTAGGCCCCGGCGGCCAGCAACAGCAACTAGTCTGCCGTCGGAGCTTATGGAAGAATACTTTATAGGCCAGTTAGTCGCGAGATAAGTCTGCGGTATCTGGAGGCATGTTCAGCGTCGCCATAGACGGTGCACAACGCTCGGTCCTCACTTGTATATGCTGCCAGACGTCGGACTCTGGATTAATCACGCTCATGTCCGGCTGATCAGCTCCTCTATAAATGAGTACACGGTCGTCCATTTGGAGGAACGCATAGCGCGTGTTATCCTGGGGCTTTCTTTAGAGTCTTGCAAAGGGCACATAGAAAGCACGTACTGGTGCATGCTGACCGGTCGCGGCGCTCTTCGCAAAAGGTATGACGAACAGTTCGCTGCCGACACCTATGCAAATGTTACGAAGGGTACATTCTCGTAGGCAGTTGGTCCACTTACGAGGCGGGTCAACGACAGATAGGACCACGAGCTCGAAGTTGCCAGAGGACCAGAACTGGGACACGTATAATAAGTGTCTGAAAGCACGCGTACTCTCAGAAAGTAAATATGTACCAGACTACGAATGCCATTCATAAAGTAATCTTGGAACCTAGGACGTTCCATCAGCGCAAGGGTAGATGTTGATGCCAAACAACTCACTTTTCGGCATCAATATGCTCTTCGACGCCGAAACCCCAGGCTAAGCACCGGCCCCCCACACTCCAAACGGCCCATCCGTGCTCCCAGCCCACAGCCAGCACGTAGCCGTCCGAGCTCCACTCCATAGTGAGAACGCTGCCGGGCTTTGTACCAGCATATAGGCTCGGCAGTTGAAGGGTCTGGGACTTTGGTACTACACCTTCGTGCAGTGGAAAGTTTGTCAAGTGTACTGCACCCCTGTTGAGCAGATCAATGTCATGAAACGGAATAAGAGGACGGCGTGAACAAACCCATGTGTGCCGATGGCCACCAATGAAAAGTGGCTGTTGACCGAAGCGCAGACAGCTCGCCGAGGTTCGTCATATGGATACGGATTCAAGCCTGTTTCGTCTGGTTCTACTCTGCGTTGTTTCTGCACCCACCGAGGGATCTCGAAATTGTGAATACATGTGCCGTGCCACCGAGTGCGGCCTGCAGAGTCATCAGGAGACGCCGATCTTCTTCTGCTTGCATCCATGCTGGCCCTGGCACGACCAGAATCCTGTGGACCTTCTCGGGAGCCAGCCAAGATAGCAACTGCACAACACATACCTGCATGTCTTCCGCAGACCGCTCAGGGAATGGCATCGCCTCACGAGACGGTATCTCTCGCAGCTGGACGAAGTAGGCCCTCCCGTCTGACGTGATCCAGATCTCCGAGCCCATACCCCGGTGGTGGAAGATCTTTGTTACAGCAACTGTCCCCCGTGGTCAGTGAACGAGATGTATGGACAAGGAGGATGTACCATCAGAATCGACTAGCCATGGAAACTCATGATCCTCTATATACCAGGCGTGCGCCCCGTAGAGGTTGTCCCTGCGTGCCGGATACGTCTTCGGTTCTCCGTCGTCTGGCCATGGTATGCGTTGCACGGCTTGTGGAGAGGTAGTCGAAAATATGATGTAGTTTCTGCGGGGAGAAACACTGGACAGCGTTAGAGATGCGTGAAGCCCATACTAAGGGTATGCTCACCAAAGCAAGTGACCATCAATTCGTACAACTCCCTCCAAGTGCACAGTGAGTCCCTGCAGGGTGAGACCCTCTCCAGGTCCGGGAAAGAAGTGGCGCTGAGCAGTGCTAGCCAGCGGGGGGGACTTGTACACCTCCGCGTCGGGGTCATATTCCACTGTCACGAGGAGCAGGTAGGACTTCGTCGTCTGAGTGTAGGCACAGGTTCAGCAACCCAGAGTCCACATGGACTACTTGAATACATACCTGAATAACTATCCTCCTTCCATCTGGCGGCCAGTGCACATTGGCACTGTCACCGTGCTCGTCCAAAGAAGTAGGTGTACGCTCAAGATACGCCAACAAGACTGACGGCTAGGATTTTGAAGGACTCCTGGTTAACCCGCCTGGCTCCCGTCTCAAGAGCATACTACACGCACCCGCACTCTCCATATGGCCAATCCTGTCCTAGACAAGGCGCAGAACCAAGATCTTTGCGGGCTCGGACAAAGGGACAAAACAAGCTCAGGGGGGATATCGGGCAAAGCAGGCGTTGTGCATAGTTGTCGGGCTGCGGACGTTGGGAAGTACATCCTGTCGATGCTGTCCGTCTACAAGGTCGCTGTATATATCAATTACGACACCAATCACTGCACGGTATGTGGACGTCTGTGCGTACATATGCACCTACAGCTTAAAGTGGCGATGATCACATTGACAAGAATAACTATTGCCTGTGCTACTAAGAATCAGATGACATGCAGTACCCAGCACAAGACATGCCAGATCTGGTGAACAGCGAGAATTGCGATTGCGGTGCTAATGATACAATGATAGTGGGGAGAAGGACCGAACAAAACACACGAAGGAAGAATAAGATAAAACACCACATAACTCCCACAGCCTATAGTACAGTACAGTATTATACTTAAGTTTCATGACCCGAAGGCCGTCCGGTCCTATGCAGAGCGAGGTCGCGACCACGCCGATAATCGGTTCCAGACGGAGTTTGCTATCCCCTGGCGGGGTGCCTCAGAGGATGGCTGGGGAGCCGCCGGGTCCCTGTACTCCTTCGGGGATTCAGAGGCGCGAAACGAGCCTTGAGCATGATCACCACCAGCGAGCCCCATTGTCATCCCTTGGCGTGACTGCCGGGTCAGCTCGACTATGGCCTTCAAGCCTTCTCTTGACTGGGAGAGAATCAAAATGCGGGCGCACAGATAAGCAAGAATCCACACACCTTCTGGAGGTTAGACTTGAATTTCTGCAGACCAAACTGTTCGATGCGCTGGGTCAGACCCCAGCCGAATCCTGAGACGATGCTGACATCCGTGCGCTGGATGGTTTTACTATACGAAGGGGTGAGTATGCTTCCTATGTCACGGTCAGCAGACATACCCGTCCTGGTTGGGCTTCAAGATGACTGATTCGCGCGCGGACAGTATCTTGACATGGTCCAAGTTCTTAGACGTGCAGCGCAGAACCTGGCCGTAAGGATCGACTTCGCTCTCCTCGATGACCCATGCTTCAGAACGAGGTATGATACCCTCAGGCGCCCAGCGAGGCAGCGAGCCTTTCTTCAGGATCAAACGAGTGGTAACAAGGGAGCCAGACGGTGTGAACTCCCTCGAGATGACGTCGCAGGAAACGATGTGAGAGGCATGGGGGTTAGGATAGCGTAGGAAGTAAGCCAAAGAGACAATAGACCAGGGTTCGCTGCGGTCGCCATTCAACACATGAAGACGCAGCGAAACGGTGGCACTCACTCATACGAGAAAGACTGCGAGAAGAATCTCATAATGGACGAACGCTCAGGTGTAGTCCCGGCAGGACTAAGTAATATACTCCAGTATTATAGCAGTACGGGTACGAGTTGCAATGCGGTACGAAAGAGACGGTGGAAAGAGAGGAGAGATATGAGGGCTCCAACCTGCTCCAGGCTGTTTCGCAGTGCGGCTCCAGGCTTCGTATAAACCGCGGCTTGGCTCGAGCGTCCCATTTACGTAATACAAATTCCCTTTCCAGGCAATCCTTCTATTGATTGGCAGTGCTTCCGGAGCTTTACTTACCGCCACTTGCCGCTACCGCCCGTGGGCCTTACCGCAATTCAGACCCCAACTACTAAACTTCCAAGGAGCAAAGATCGCTACGGCAAGGAGACGGCAGTCTATTTAGAGAGGATTCAATACCCTGTACACAGCAGATTATGCCTATTTACAGTTTCCCTGCGTTTGCGAATAGTAAGCTTCAGTCACCCGACCGTACAACGTGAGGCTCCTCGTGAGAGATCAGCAAGAGATTAGAGCAAAGTTCCCGTAAACCTCATAAGCAGAATGTTTATTCATCATATGCTTCATCGTGTATGGTATCGCCATCGTTCTGAACAGAGACACGCAGTCCATCATATGCGGGTCTTACCCATATAGCCTCGCCTTCCTCTATCATCTTCACGCCTCGTTGTACATTCGATGTGGCGTTCGTGAGGTGGTCCTTCTTGCCTCCCACTGCTTCCCCAATTGCGACGTACTCCTCGTGTGACACCTCGTGTCCGAAGCCTGTAAGGTAAGTTCGTTTGGCGTGAAACCTTCGCGCCATAGCTATGGATTCCTTCAAGCCCAGATGCGACGTGTGAGGAGCCAGCCTTAGACAGTCGAGGACAAGGACGGGGAGAGGCTTTCGGGATCCCGAGCCGTTCGATGACCGCTCGAGGAACTCCCAGGTATCTTCAGTGATATGTGAGACGTCGGACAGGTAAACGACCGCGTCCTGAATTTTGAATCCGAAACAGAGGTAGGGATGAATTGTATTGCCGTCGATCCCTGAAGACTCTTTGGGATGCAGAGGTGTTACCGCTCCCGAGCCTGGAGGTGATGGGGACGCAGTCCCCGGTGGCGTCGGCATGTAAGCTAGTGGAGGAGCGGGTGAAAAATGGCGGCCGTGATGTACTTCGTTGCAACAGTCAGGGTATTTGTAGAGGAGATACCGAGGAATTTTCTCACCAGAAAACGGTGTTATTTCAATGCCGGTATCGTCGATTTCGAACGGCACACGATCATCTATGATATGCCATTTGAAATCGGGCACCTGGGATGAAGAATGTAAGGAATAGATTAGAAATTCGACAGCAATACGTACGTCGCCACCACCTGATGCATATTCTTTCGAGACAAGGTACGGAAATGACCTCAATACTTCCGCAAACGTCGCCTGGGATGCGTAAACATCCACATACGGCTGAATAGCCGCGCGCAATGTCCACCCTACGATCATAGTGTCAAAGGAAATTTACCATGCTGCACGACAGTGCAACGTACCTCGTAAATCATCTAAACCGTTCATGGCTTTGGGGCCCTCAGCATGGCATAGCTGCAAGAAGAAAACTACTACACACCATCCGCATGAGCATGAGTAATCAACACCGCGTCTATTCGCCGCAGGCCATATTTCGGGAACCATTCTAGAGCAGCTGCCTGAAAAGTCTTGCCCACATCTATGACAATTGTCCTGCGAAGTAAATTGAACTCTCGGTCCAAGGCACGGTAGAGGCTTGACTAGACGAACCTTTTATTGCCGTCGCGACCATTGACTCTCAACACAGCAGATGTATTCCTGCGAAAATTCTTCTTTCCCTCCGGTTTGAGTGTAGAAAGACAAGTGTGGCAAGGCGTCGCGTCCGGAGGTGCAGTCAGACAGTCCACGTGAGGCAGGCCGGAAGAAGTCCCCGTCCCCAGGAAGATCAATTCAACGGCGTCATCGCTTGCACTTCCGTGTTGTGGTTGAGAGCTCATAGTGAAAAGAGAAGATAGAGACGCGTCCACACTTTCCTCACAAACCGGTCGATTCGAATATAAACGAAATCACTGACGTTGGCTGGCAGCACGTGCGGCTGCTTACGCCGGGGCCGTCGCGGGCGCCAGGAACAGGCGAGCTCCGAGTGGCCATGCTCGTGTGGACGAGGATAGTGGCGTCCAGTACATCAGGGACTGCATACGCCCGGTCGTATCGGCCAAATAGAACGAGCCAGAGGCGCAGAGCTTCCTTCAGGGATTTGCGAATCTGCCCCGATCTCACCGTCTCCGGACATCTCACGTGCGTGCCATGACACTCGCATCGATCGGGACCGAAGGTTGTGAAGCACTTCAAGCAGATTTCAAGCAGTGAAGCACTCAAACTCAAAATTACAATAAAATACATGGATGATTGAACATGACAGCGTTGACAGGAGTGACAGTTCACTTTGTAAAAACTACGTCGGGCGTCAGGATCTCCCGTTATTAAGGACACCCGACTGGACTTACCAGATACGACGTCTTCGTCGGCGACCAGATGGGTAAGACTTACTTTCTGGGCATGAGGCGAGAATTTCGAGGATTTGCCCTTCCGTCCTTGTGAGATCGACAGCTACGCCACATCAGAAGCAACTCACCCTGTCATCGACCCCTTAGGTCTGCGCTATGTCAAGAAAGGACAAAGTGGTGCTTACCAAACCAGAGCATACCGGAAATTGGTGGCAAGCGATCTGTGGATACCATTACAGACGTCCTGGCGGAAAATCATGACACGGAGTTAGTGGCGTCAATAGCGAAGGACCTACTTCAATTGTGGCGCCCTGCCTCAAGCAAACCGGGTCATCTAGGTCCGGGTGGGCGCCCCGCTTCTTTGTGTACACCCTGACAAGCCGTAAATCGCTCCACATGCGCTCAATAAGGTAGTCGAGACTACGCCGATATATTAGTCCAGCGTAAGAGGACGGAAGTCTGCACTTGCTTTAGATCTTGTTCGCAACTTATGACAACGGTGTTATCCTCCCGCGCGAGTTGATCCATGCGTTCCAAGCTGATCGCGTCAATCTTGTTGTATACGTCTGGGGTGTTGTCGGTCTCCGGTCATTATCGTGCATCCTCAAGGAAGTGATCGGCGTACAGAGACATGGGACATATTTCCGGTTGCCTGTGGCGCTAGGTTAATCAGGTTCGAGTAGTCAGTGTGGTGCGTCATACCGATCAGGACATCAATGAACTCGTCAGTCGTGATCTTAGGGAATAATTTCAGCGACAAAGACTGGGGTGGAGAGAATATACCTACGTCTTCTCGGATCATGACATCGCAATTGTGAAGCTTGTCTGTATTGGAGGCGTTGGGAGTAGATCAGACCGGAGGACTATTGCACTTACAACCAGCCAAAATAGTGCGAATGGTCTTCTCATCAGTCTTCGTCAGCTTCACGGTGGTGTTGATCTTCACCGGATGCAATCAGCCACGATTAATTGAACTTTTGAGGGAGACTAACCGTGATCTATGAGGGGTTCATTAGTCAGAAGGCACGACTTAAGATGGCGGTACGTACACCACCGGTCGTTTTCCGCTTGAAGACAACATCAGGTTTTTGCTTATTGAGACGGATGCCAACAGCGTCCAATTCAATTTCTAGCAATCTTCGCTGCTCCTCCGATTTTGTGGCGTCCAGCATCATGACAATTAAGTCTGCCGTCTTGGCGGCTGAAGATCCTCAATGAGCGATACGTACGGCAGGTTAAAGATTGGACCCTACTGGCCACGACTTGTCGTCCTCGGCCACGACCTACAGATTGGTGTGAGCATGCGCTAGCAGCCTAGTCCAAGACTATTCGTACCTTGACTGGCACCCTCGACGATACCAGGAAGATCCAATAGTTGTATACGCGCACCTTGATGCTCTATGACGCCAGGGATGGCCTACCGAGTATCTAAGTAAACTCGAGAAGATGATTACCTGATTGTACTTACCGTGAGAGTGGTAAACTCATACGCAGCTGTTTCCGAAGCCGTATGCGTTACTTTGCTCAGTAGCGTCGACTGAATGGGGACATAGGAGTTTACAGCTATAGCAGACGGCTCATCACATCGAGTCCACTCACCTTCCCCACGGATGGAAAGCCGATCAGTGCCACTCGAGCATCTCCCGACTTCTGCACGTCGAACCCGGTGCCGCCACCGCTGCTCTTCTTGTCCGGCTCCAGCAATTGCGCACGGTAGCGAGCAAGCTTCGCCTTGAGCAGCCCGAGATGGTATTCCGTCGCCTACTTCGATTGGGTCGCTTATGAGTCGAGCGCGAGAAGAGGTTGCCTATGTACCTTGTTCTTCTGCGCTGTTGAGACACGGTGGTGAACATTTCGTCCGTCAGAACAGTGAACTGGACTAACTCCTCGCCATCTCCTCTGTCAAAGGTCACCGCAACGTCAGTTCAGGCTCGCCCTCTGGGGTTACGACGGGACATACCCTCAATCTCCTTGATCTACGCATACCAATGTTTAAGCAATCGAGACTTGTTACCCGAAGGATGTCTCTCACCTTCTCTATGATACCCATGTTGACAAGACGTAATTCACCAGAATGTCTTCAATATCTGACCCTAGGGTTGCTTCAAGGGAACGAGTGAAGATCTAGAGTTATTTCAATCTCGAAAGCTGCAAGTTACACTTGAAGAAAGAACGAATTGTCCCACGATAACGGGAGAGGAATCTCGGATGAATCTATCGACTCTAAATCAAGATCTGAATACAATGCTGATATACGGACTGCTATTGAAGCCCATCGACGAGTGCATCATATATAACATATATAAGAATCATCGATAGACCCTGAGAGATATCCCCCACAATGTCCTTAGGCTCAATCCTCGAAGTCAAATACATCTATATGATGGCATTCTGGAGGCCGTACCCTCCCGGAGAACCCTTCCACTATGGGCTGTATGTCAAGACGAAGCACGACGACGGCTTTCTCTACCATGTAACTCAGTCGCCCAGCTGGTCATTCCAGATCGTGAAGGATGCGGATACACTGTCATCCAGAATAGCTGTCGCCGCCATGAAGATTGGTGTAGTGGACGACGCCATAAACCACGAGGATCTGGTTGAGCTATTCGAAAGAGTCCCGATGCTGCAGTCTCCTCGTTGCGCTCCGGGTGAGGAGTGGAGATGCAATCATTGGACTCGGGATGCAGTGGAGTTATTAGCCCAGCAAGGTGCGCAATCGTTGTGCCCACACCTTCCTAGGACGGAAGCTTATCAACGAACGTTCATTGACTGTAGGGTGGGTGCAATGCACTGATGTCGACAAGCTCTGGAGAGACTTCCGGGAAGCCGCGCTGCCTCATCGAGATGCTTGTGCAGAAGGACGGGGTTCTATCGAGGTTATTGATAAAAACATGCCCCAGTGGCTCCATTAGACCTGATGTATGAGTGTCGAGAGCCTACACGCACGAGTCCGCTAGAGACGTTAAGCTCAAGGGCGAAGCTTCAGCCACGTTCCGAGTCTCGACTTCATGGACATCAAAACATAAGACGGAAACGGAAATTTCGCGTGGCTGATGACGGTCCTGCCGGGCCCTTCGTGCAGCGAATGCCTTGCTATGGCCGGGCACTGCTCAGCCTGCTGCTAATAGAGGTACTCTGCTGCGCTCTAGCAACGACTGCAGTCGCCCCCGATACGGACAGCACTGACCTGACCGATTAATGCGCAGACACACCCCCACCCTGTTCACCCACCCAGAACTTGACGGCAACGAGGACGACTCTCCGTCCAGCTGGGGTTTGCAGTATTCTTCTCCGCCCCTTCAGCAATCTGGTGGTCTGTCCAGCAGGAACAGGATAAAGCTCCGTACACGGCCATCCTATTCCTCTGCTTCTAGCTCCGGCAGCAACCCCATTTCCCCGCCTCAGCATGTTCCGAAGTACTCTGACATCTATTCGCAATTTGTCCGGCGCTACAGATCGGGAACCGAGGGCGACGACGACCCCCGGAATGACCCAGACAGCCACTATCTTCAACGCGGTCTCGGGCAGCTAGTAGATGGCGGGGAGAGTGACGACGAAGAGCTGGGACGGGGCGGCATCCTGTCCGGAGACGCTGCCGCCACACTTCTAGACACCGAGCCCATAGAGCCTGCTACACTAGAGGAAAGAGAACGGTTAGAATGGCAAACAATGCTTGCCTCCGTTCTCGCCGGTGACGTCCTCAAATCGGAGAAGACGCGTATAGCGGTGGCCTTGGAGTCTTCAGCGGATGAACAGAGCACGTTGCATGCAGACATCTGGCTGGGCATACGCGCGAAACTGCACGGGCGGACGGAGGAGGAAGAAAGGAGACGACTCGAGGAGCGAAGGCTTCGTAACGTCGACGCGATCATTAACGAGATCATGACCTTCCGCATCGTCGACGAAAATTCAGATACGGATCCGCATACCAACGCACTGAAGCACGTCAATGCCATCCTCAACCGCTTGGATATGGTTCAATCTCTATACCCCAATCTGAAAGCATTCTATTCGGACAAGCCCGCAGCTGCCGAGCCAGCGTTCCAAGCTCGCTGTGATACCCTCAATACTTGGTCGACCGTCCTGACGTCTATTCGTACATATGTCAAGCTATTGCGGCAGTGGACCGGGAGTGAGAATCTCGATGTCACGCAGCCAAGGCATGACAAAGATGGGGCTGTCGGCGGTCCGTCGCCGCGCATAACCAAGGATGGGGAAACGGAAGTCGCGGACGGGACATCCTTCGTCGAGAGGGTCCTCAAGGAAGACTCTATCCAACGGACTTTTGAGAAGGAAATCCTGACCACAGTCCATTCTCTTATCGGTACGACCCGAGATGCGCAAGTAAACCTCGCTCCCATCTTCAGAGAGATGAATCTACCCACTTTTGAGAACGAATTGCTCCCTCTCATCTCCTTCCCTACCAAGCTGGTGCAGGCCACGCTACGATTGCGGCTGTCGTATATCCAGAGGCTAAAGGACCCAGAAGTATTGATCATTGACCAAATGATTGACGACCTGAAGGTCAGCATCGGACTAGCTTGTACGCTCAAGAGGCAATACGAGGCTTTCTTAGCACCCGACCCAGGAGGAAATTGGAATTTACCCTCTAGTATAGACCGGGACTATGACAACGTAGTTCTGGAAGCGTTAACGTTCTTCTTCAAACTCATCCACTGGAAGCTCAAGAGTGCTACCAAAGGCATATACTTCAAGGAGACTGATCTTCTTGAAGCACAGTGGGCCACCTTCAATGATGTCAGTTTAAGTACCGCCGGGGGTTCAACGCTGGTAGCCGAACAAATATGGTGGGTACCTGCCGTATCGTTTGTGGTGTGAAGCTTATGGGAACGTAGTGCTTTAACCAACAAGCTCATGGTTCGAGTGACCAACTACTTCGAGAACCAGATCAAAGTACCGACGCAGAAAGAGAACGGCGCCCCGTCCTGGGACGGGTTGAATAACTCTACCTCGTCATCGCATAATTCCTACATCCCGGAGGCTCACAAGACTATGACCGACGAGCAGATGATATCGTGGTATAGTAAGATCCTTGATAGCGTACGTCTACGATATAGGAAATTGCAACGCTTTGCTCGGTGCGTACTGCTTGTCAAGTCTATCCTCTGATTGGTCTCTTACATAGTTCACAGTGCTCTAACGCAGAGATTCGGTAACTCCGCCGAGTACAGTCTCGAGAACGTCTCTCTAGATCACGTCATCGCTGCTCTAGTGGAAACGGATCACTTCCTTGTATACACACAGTCATTTGAGGAAGACGGGACCTACATCATCGCTCACCCCAGCCTGCGTGACCGGCCGGATGCTATTCGACGTCTGCTGATGGAGGCTTTCCACGTCCAGGAGATTACCTCAGAGGATGGCGTCGGCATGTCGAACAGCGGAGACCCTGGTAGCGATGAGTATGAAGAGGTCTCTTATATTCTCGTGCTCTCGCCGCGAAGTCGATTCCTGTGGAATGGCCTCGTTCTCATGCTGGAGATGCCAAAGATTGACCTGGAAATGAGGGATAACCGTGTCCGCCTCATCGCTGATGGTGCTCATAGCCGCTTGGCCCTGGCGAAGGAAGAATTCGCCGAAGTCTTCATGCCCGTCGATGAAGAGGGTATGCCTGTGGAGAGCCCTATTGGTCCTTTGTCCTGTATCGTAGAACAGCAAGCTCACCTCCCAGCTGTCAACCGAGAGCTGCGAAAGATTGCGCGTGCTACCAACCGCCTGGCGGAGTCAATAGTAGATTCAGTCCACCACGTTCGTAACGTTCTACGAGGCGTGAAGGGATGTCAAGACTTGTTGGAAAACTGGTACTCTTTCGCGTCCGAGAATGGCCAGCATGCTCAACGTTCTATGGATCGGGCGAATCTGCTCAAATTCAATAGGCTACTGATCAAGCTCGCCATATCTTGGGTCTCCTTCATCTGTGACGATTGCGACCCCAACGACAGGAAAACTTTCCGATGGGCTGTTAATGCTCTAGAGTTCGCTCTTCATCGCACTCGCCGTAACAACATCCTACAGCTACCTGAGGACCAGTTCGAGATGTTACGACAGAAGGTCGCGAGTTGTATGACCCTTCTCATCAGTCACTTCGACATCCTGGGAGCGCGCTCAAGCTTGGCCCAGAAGGAGCGGGAAAGGCAAGAAGAGCTCCTACGTCAACAAGCATTGGATGCGACTGCTAAAGGAGAAGATATAATCTCTCGGTCGACTTCCCCTCGTGCTGATCATGAGGACGCTGTAGCCTCTAACGTCCCACCTCGGACGTTTAGGGATCCTAGTGTACGTATCTTCTGGGATAAGGCGTCCCGGGCTTTGCAGGATCTAGAGAGCCGACGGGCCCAAGTCAGCTCAGAACAGCGCGTCGTGGGCCGAGTACTTGATGATAGGCCAGAAAACCGTTCTCTCGCTTTCTTGGCGTCGTCCAGCTCTAATATCGCCATACGATGGCAACAAGGTAGATTCATCGGTGCCGGTGCCTTTGGCTCAGTATACCTGGGAGTCAATCTTGATTCTGGATCTCTCATGGCCGTCAAGGAAATCAAGTATCAAGAAATTTCTGGGCAACCCAATCTCTTCTCGCAGATCAAGGATGAGCTACATGTCATGGAGATGCTTCATCACCCCAACATTGTGGAGTACTACGGGATAGAAGTGCATCGAGACAAGGTGTACATCTTCGAGGAGTACTGCCAAGGCGGTAGCTTAGCTGCGTTACTTGAACATGGTCGGATCGAAGATGAGGGTATCTTGCAAGTGTACACGATGCAGATGCTCGAAGGCCTGGCATATCTTCATTCGCAGGGTATCGTCCATCGCGACATCAAACCAGACAGTCAGTCTACGATTAATGGGTCGGAGGACAAGCTGACATAAAACCTCCCTAGATATCCTTCTTGATCATCTAGGAGTCATCAAATATGTTGATTTCGGGGCCGCTAAAGTTCTAGCCCGGAATCAACGCTCCATTCAGCGGTCTCGACGGGGTAGTACCGAACCTGCTCCACCAGGACTTGCGAATGGCAATAGCTTGACGGGTACCCCTATGTACATGTCTCCTGAAATGATCAAAAACGACCGACGCGGACGACACGGCGCTATGGACATCTGGTCCTTAGGCTGCGTGGTGCTCGAGTGCGCAACCGGACGGAAGCCTTGGAGTAACTTGGACAACGAATGGTACGTGTTGCGACGCATCAGATTGATGTTCTTTATTCATTCCTATCAGGGCCATCATGTTCCAAATCGGCGTAGCTACTCAACACCCTCCATTACCGGAGCCCGGCCAGCTCAGCGAGCTGGGTATCAACTTTATCAAGCAATGTCTGACCATCGACCCCATGAAACGACCCACCGCTAATGAACTCATGGACCATCCTTGGATGCTTGAATTCCGTGATGCTCTTCTAAATTATGAGGAAGAGGAGTTGGCGACTAGTCCTCCCAGCGAGATACCTTCTCAAGAGGAGTACGAAGCTGCCTCCGTCGCGCGGCAAGCTGCTATAATTCAGGAGAAGGAAGTCGAGGCAATCACGGCCCTGTCACCGAGTATGTCTCCCGTCGAGACTCCCGAGTCCGAACGGGAGAATCCCTCGGGAACTCCTCCTTGTTAATGATTTTGTTTATTATTGTACATACACGAATATGCTTCTTGAATTGTTGCATTTCTACTTCCAGACATGATGTAGCCTAGTCTTGCATTGTTTTGTATTTCATCTACCCCGAATTTGCATTTATTGCTTGCATCGTGCGTGACATATATAACATTTGTAACGAAAGCGAGGTAAAATACAGCAAGAATCAACCAGCCCGTGGCCGAAAGATTGTAAGGACAATACATTGGGAGAGTACGATCATCTACTCAATAACCCACCGCTTTCCACCTATCGTGCGATCTGACCCGTGTCCACTAGACTGGCTCGAGTAGCTGTTCTGACTGCCGCGGCTGTCATGTCGCGACAACGTCGTGCCGTTTGAATAATAGGTCGATGATGCGTTGGACGGCTTCCTGACGTGAGCAATGTATGGAGGCTGCACCGTAGTCATACTCGAATGTCCACCGAAGGTCATGTTACTGCTGGTTTGCGTGAACCGAGGCCCCATCTGACGAGGCGCAAACATCTGGCTGGGAGGAGGGACCTCATTACCAGAGCCAAATGCCGCGGAGTAGGTCGGAACAGGGACGCTGTGGTCGGGGAACTGTACTTTCTCCTCGTCCATCTTCTCGCTACCCGGTGATACAGGCTCGAAGTCGTCACCTGGTAGGGGCTCCTGCGCATTCACTGAGAAGTACGTCAATATCACGTCCTAGCCCGAAGAACCCGACCTACAGTAGCGAGGCAAACCCTTGCCAAAGTTTAAGCGACAGATGACACCAAGGACGAACGTCATCAAAGTCAAGAAGACGGACGCAGAGGTGATGATGCTGAAGAACCGCCATTGCAGGAAGGTCCATCGGAACGTGCGCGACACAAACATGGCAGCCCATCCCGTAACGTAGAGTAGGGAGAGAGCAATGAATATGAGCATGAAGATCTTCAGCTCCCGTCGAACAGCGAACCAGCCCTACAAAAGAGAGTTGAGTGCCCGTGCTAATGGGCCGTCCACGAGGGGAACTTACCATCGCCAGCCAGGGGAACAACAGCTATATTGCATAGATCAGATGCACGCCGACACTCAACATACTGTCACTTACAATGAAGACGACGAGGACAACGGACTTCAGTCGGAGAGCGTGCTCCGTCATCATGCCAATCTGGCCATTCCAGAGTTGGTCGAGCCAGAGACCCAAAGACGCGACGATGAAAAACAGCGAAAGCTGGATGACGATCGTCAAGCTCAGGACGAACTTGTACACCCTGTTGATGGTGAAGGACGCTCCGACGCGCTTGAATGTCTGCCAGCCGAACAGCTGCGAGATGGAGTGGCAGTCAGCCTAACGACATATGCGAATATAACTCGGCCTAACACACCCGGATCAACCTCCACGACAAAAAGGACGATAGCAAAAGGGCGGCCGCGTTGAGCGCCAAACCAGGGATCTCAGCGTCGCCCCGGGCCTTCCAGTAGGCCGGGAGGAGGGACGGCTGGTGACAAGGGCCGTCTGATGTCAGGTGGGTGAACTGCTTGTGGAAAACACCCGTGTCGCTGACTGCGAACGCAGCCCATGACGTCGCCAAAGCGTGAGTGAGCAATGAAGCTATGCTATACGGTAGTCAGCACACATAATGTAATTATTCTGTATAGAGCAGCGCACATGTGGGGGATAGATTCATTGAGGAGCTAGATACAGAATAGGTGTGTATTAATATCCTTGCAGGAACAGATCGCATTTTCAGCACATACCGCGACAAGGGACATGCCGAGTACCCAGACCTGGAATGCAATGAACGTCACATCTTCACGCTTCGTGTCTGCAAGCCTGGACAAAATCAACACCGTTGTTGATAGTAAAGCCAGAATTATACACACTGTAAGGCGGGCCAGTTCAGCGACACCAAGCATGTCTGATCCAGAGAAACGTCACGGTCGTCGTTCCCGAAGCCGTTGATGTTGACAGTGACGCTGCCGTTGACTGCGATTTGGACCATACCAAACAGATCACGCTTGCGGTGCTATATGTGCAGAAGTTGGAGTCAGGGGTCACCCAGAAAGAGCACGGGATACATACATCATGTTCGTGCTCTTCATCCTCCTCCTCCTCGTCATCCTCCTCCTCGTCATCGTCGTCGTCGTCCTTAAACTTAAGTGACGGACTGGGCACAGCCGTTGCAATGGCAGTCACGGTAGCGGTAACCGTGCTTGGAACTGACTTCACGGTAGTAACAGCTGTAGCAGCTGCCCGCTGGAACGACGGCGAGCCGCTCGCGGACGAGGACGAAGTAGAAACTGCGGTGGATGACTTTTGAGACACGGCACTTGAGACACTGGCACTTGCGGACGTAGAGACAGCCGTCGATGAAGACACAGTGGACGAGGTTACAGAAGTCGACATAGAAGCAGCGTTCAATGCGGGAGACGTGGAAGCGGGAGATGAAGACTTTGATGAGCTGCCATTCCATATCGGCTGGCAGGACTCCGTGCTAGAGTTCTCTGGTACTGTGTTGCACCAGCGAAGCTCCTCGCCATTGAAGACGGGAAAACCGGGACCAGTGGCGTTGCCGCGCGCGATGATATTATTCAGGAAGGCCTCGGCTTGCGCATTGATCGTGAAGGCTTGGACTTGGAATACAATTTGAACGATGCAGTGGACCACGGAGAAAATGAAGTAGAAGAGGGTGAGCTTGTTCAACGAGATTCTCTCCCACTGCGTGTAATGGTATCAGAGACAGCGCGCTGAAGTAACACAAGTAGGTGACTTACCAGAAGTTGCACTTTTGCCAGGGGCAGCAAAGAAAGGACTTGCTTGACACGCATGATGAGACTTTCTTCTGTCTTCTAGCCCAGCAACTCGCCACAACCTGTTCCCAAGCTTAGAGAGCGCACCTGCGCTAAGTCTTGAGAAAGAAAGGAATGAGGTTGCCACTAGGGCAAGTTAAGGTAAGAGAAACACCAGTCAAGGTGTCTTCAGCCAGTCGGTATAGATACAGACAAGGTATACGGCTGCGACGACGGCCAGCCGGGGTGCAGACCAGGAAAATGGATGAAAGAGGGATGGAAGGGATGGTTCAGAGCAGGCGCACAACTCATCGCGACCCAACACGATCGGCTAATGGACGTGGGTCCAATATACTACCTTTGGTAACTGTGGCGTATTCACCTCATAATTCGATGTCGACTCGTTGTCACGGTGATGTGAGGCTCTGAACACCAAGCCATTCTGCTCATTTCTACATATCATTGCGACCGGACCATGGTGGATATCGACGGGATAACGTGGGTTCAAAGGGTATGAGATATCCAGCAGCATTAACTCATAGCCATGGTCAAGATAATCGCACTGGCACCTTGCAATTGTCCAGACTACATTCATTGAACGGTTTGAACCTGTTGCACAAACCTAATTATACAATTCTATGTCCAGTGTTACAACGGTTGCTTCCTGGTCTCTGACAACATCACTACGATAATGACTGTAGCACAGACATGAGCATCACTGGAATCAGGGATCCAAGGAAATCCCCAGGCACTCACTTGAATAATGATAGGGGAACTGAATCTCCTCTACACTTGATACCAATGTCTCTTACCGAGGAACCACATCACCTTTTTTTCCAGCATATTATTGGGTGCTGCGAGTTCCCAATCGTCCACGTGCAGATCAGGTGGAAGCCTCCGCTCGAGGAAGCCTGATCGCAGAAGGTATCTTAGAGTCTCGTTGACTTCCTGTCTATCGTAAACAGCGCGCAGTCTCCATCGTACCTCTGCCTGCCATCATCGTCAGCCGTGGACACCTTCGAGGAAACAAGCACAAGACGAGGCTTACCTGCGAGATGCCGGGTCTCAGAACGATCACGCCCATCACAGCCCGCAGCGCGGCTTCCCAGACCTCGTTTATTCTCTGGCCAAAGATATCGAGCCAGCGTCGCGGGAATGTCCGCCAAAGAGGATTGCCGGAAATGGCCACTGTCCACGATCTGACATTTGTGGACGACACTAGCACAATGTCGGCATATCCTACTATGTGCAGCACAGGAATAGGCCCGTCGGCCAGAAGATGAATGGCTTGTCGTACTTCGGCATTTTCCTTCGAAGATTTAGCCTGCGCTGCGTCAACGAAGCATAATAAGAAGGAAAAAATTCATAACATACTACAAGCTCTTCCGCCGAAATGCCCGACGGTCCCATTTCATGTAAGATTCGTGCGGTTTGCTCTATGATCTTAGCCTGCTCATCGCTCGACCCGGATTTTAACCGCGTTAGCTCCGCCGCGAGGCAGCCCTGACAGTCAACTGCTTCCGAGCCTGTTACTCTGCACGCGGCAGCCTTTCCGTCACACGTCTTCCCGTGTTCCGTCACAGTACCGGTGTACTCAACACCGGCGGGAAACTCAGCCTGTGTGTTTGGCTGCCGCGCAGGCGACAGTTCACTGACAGGGTCGTCAAGGTCGTGGAATCGGACGTGTATGGCTGTCTCAATCTGATCATCATCTGCGAGGAAAATGATGAGCAAGTGGAATAATCAATTGAAGCCTGGCTTACTTACCTGCTCGCTTGCTGTTCCAGTCTATCATGGGACGAACGGACTGGGCATGTGACGTATCAACCTTGAACTCAGCCTGGAAATCGACATGTGAGCCTGTGAGGATCTGCGGTCGACGACCCTACACACCTTATTCTCTGAGGCAAGCTCTATCAATACCGCAATGTCACCATCGGTCGCAAGTAGCGGCCATTCGCGCCATTCACCGTCTTGCAGGAAGCAAATGTCCTCCAGCGCAGAAGCATCCTGGAAGAGATCGCTGGAGAATGAGCCTCCCAATGCATTCTGGTTCCTGAAGATCAAACAAATGTCAGGATTACGGAGCTTCTAGAGGCTGGAAGTTTTACATGTCCGAGATCTTGAGCGACCTTCCAGGCTTTGGCTTCTTTGGGTCGCGGTGTAGCTTCGAGAGAACGCCCCGCTCGAGCATGTTCTTAGTCGCCGCAGAAACGGGCTCCTCGCCAACATCGTGTAACATCCGAGAAGCCACCTCAGAATCATACACCTCGTTGGGAGTACCAAGGACCATCTACAGTAGTCGTTCACTTGGCATCCAGTATCCAGAAGCATAGCGGACGCACCTTCGACGCGGCTTCTGCTAGTCGGACTGTCTCTGACGCGTCCTCCACAACGACGTAGTTGTCGTGTGTCTCTGCCAGAAAAGGCTGCCTTGCCATATTCTTTCCGCGATCGTCGTCTGCACTGGTACTCCACACGAAATCCCAGGCTGACTCGGTGCTAGACTTTTCTACGATGTCATAATCTCTCTGGAGCTCTTCTATGCTGGCCGGTAAGATGGTGGGGTTCCCTTCTGCAGATTCCTGGAAGCCTGCAAGTCTGGAGCAACTTTAGGTTACAACTATCGGAGTAATCACGATGGAACCTGGCCCACATTGCACTCTTATCAATATGCCTGCGCAGGAAGTCAATGTGCATGATGATATTGAAATTTGATGGGGTCGGGGGATCATCATCTGGTAGGAAGGCACTTCCTCTGTATCTTGTCCATAACTCGTACCATTTGTCTTCCAGCCGTTGCATGTAGGTCTCGGCACCTGGGGCTTCTCGCAGACTAGCGACCCTTTGTCGGACGGAATTCCTGAACGCAGCGGGGAACAGTTGATCAAATGCCGCCCAGTCAATGCGTTGACCACGACAGCGGGCCCTGATAATGACAGATGCGTCCTTGGCAAGGTCATCATACTCCTTCGTCCAGAGAAGTCGGCTTCTCCTCTGGGGCTTCTTCTCTTCCATCTCTTTCTTTTTCTTGCCTGCTTATCATGCCTGTCTAGTAAGTAGATTATCCGCCAGACGAGACCTTCACTCGAACCTTCGCGTTTCCCCTTAGGCTGTTTCTCCGCTTCCTCTTCGGGTTTCATCCGGAAGAGCGAAGCTCGCTGCCCTACCAGCACCTCCACAGATTGGGACGGCGCGTTCGGGATTACGGGCGGCGGATGGGCAGGTGGAGGGGCTTTGGGGGCAGGCTTTGGGGCATCTCGGGGCGCCGGAGGGATCCTGGTTTGCTTCGGTCGCGCGATGACTAGTTTCTCAGCAACAATTTCGGCCTCCCGGACGACGCGCAATATGTCTTCTTCCCAATTTCCAGCATCTGGGCCAGAACCTGACTGCATGAAACGAGTGCGAACAACGCGCAATCGACGCATAGCAGACTCAGACAAGGGCTCTGGGTGTACCCTTCGAAGAAGGTCGTCCCACTCTTGCTCCCTCTTAGCTCGACCTTCAGCAGATTTCTGGGCCAGTAGCGCCTTTGCTTCAACCGTCTGTTGTGCTAACTCCTCCGCAGCCTTCCTTCGAGCCTTCTTCTCAGCAATCTCCAATTCTCGACGGCATCGTGCCTGGGCTGCGATGAAGAACTCACGAACGACCTCGACAGGTGCACAGACAACCCAGCAAATCCGCTGTAACGTCGCATCGGCGCTGCCCTCGTCCTCGAGAGGAGTCCGACCTGTAGACGAATCTACGAATTTCTTCAGATACTGGCTCTGATGCCAGGATAGGACATAGGCATCATTCCATGCACCTGCGCGGCGAATGGATCTCCCTACAGCCGGGGAGGCTCGGGCGTCCTCTGGCAATTCGATGTTTCCTGGACACATCAACTGTTTGGCGTAGTCTGTATTCATTGACACTTTCTGCAGCTCTTCCCAGTACAGTTTACCATCGGCTTCAGTAACCAACGGGACCTTCTTCCATAGGGCAGGTAGAGTATCCGGAAGAGCCCACAAACGAATAGGGGCAGAATTGTGGAAACGCCAATATTGAGGCGCTGAGTGGGGTGTCCAGTCTTGAAGGGATGTAATAGAGTAGTCGGCAGGGTAGTCGCATTTAGTTACACAGCTAATCTGGGCAGTTCCTGATTCCGTCGGCTCTAAAGGGGTTACGACTTCGAGGTCGCGAAGCATCTCTAAGATATCCAGGATGCGAGCGCGAGCCCTCGACCGGCCTATCTGCAGTACTGAGTGAAGTTGTTGGTCGATTTCACCTACTGGCATTCGCCTCCCTTGCTCCGAATAGAGCAACGCTGAAAGCCTCTCATCATATGCTAAGGCCGACACCACTTCAAAATAAACCTCAGCCGGAAGGTCATTGAAGAAATAGTAGAGATCCACGATACGGTCATCGAATGAGACAATGCGCGATGAATCTTGGCCGAACTCAAAGCAGCGAAGCATGTGTAAGTGGAGTCGGCGGGCCCTTACCATCTTACCAACTTTGAAGCCATACAGTTGTGCCCTGGTGTGATTCTCTGTCAACAAGACGTTCCGAATCGTTTCATCGTCATAGTTGAAAAGCTGGTCTGCTCTGGCAATGTTCCTAGACCAGCGCTCATCATCGTTACCTGACGGTTTGTCCAGACGAAGTAACTGCAAGGGTAGAGCTGCGCGTTCGATGTCTTGCCCCGGTAAGAAAGCTATCTCTTCGTCTACTTTCTTGACCGAGGACGGTTGGATGTTCAGCAGAGTGCGTCCGAGCTCACCCAAGAAAGCGTTGAGTTTGTCTTGAGACACATGTGGCAGATACGTGACCCGTGCCGGCCGCTGGGACCCTGTCGGTAGCTTAACCAAAGTTTTCAAAGTCTTCACATTTTCCCGAGCTTCTAGGTTATTCAGGACGCTTTCGATTGTGCGCCTGTCTAAACGGCTGCCCACTGGTGCAGAAGTAGGTTCTCGAGCCTCGGCAAGTCTTCGGATCAAGTCTACGTGAGCATCCACGAAATCCTTGCCGCTAGTCAAGGCTATCCCACCCATTTCTTGTAGTAGCTGGAGGATTTCGTTTTCCCTGCGCAATTGTGACACGTTTGCTTTCGGTCGTGGTTTGCTGTTTTGCTCATCTGGGACCATGGACTTATGTCGCTTCGCCGGATGGCTTGTGTCCTCCAGTTCGGTCGTATCTCGTTTGCCTCCACCGCCGTCTGCGGGATGGACGCATTGTTCCGCAGGAGGTGCCCGAGAGGCCTCCCCTGAGAAGCCTATCTGAACCAGGCTTTGATCCACTCCTTCGCCCATCAGAACAGGATCGATTGGTATAGAGGGAAACTCTTGACTAGATCTTGCTTCGTCCACCAACTGATTGCCATGGAGCGCCACGGACGGGTGCCTGGAGGGTAGCCTAGCTCCGGAATGTTCCTCTGGCCCGTCTGGGAATTCATCTGATAGTTCTGTGAGAGGAGAATCCATCACAAGGAGACCCTCGAGCTCGTCTGAACCGTGAGGTCGCAAGTTATTAGTGATAGTCTGAGGGATGGCAAGCTCCTCAGATCCTTCTCACGTTATAGGACAATCAGATTCCGTTCGTACCGGCTCAAGCAAGTGGGAACGTACCAGGACCGGGATCGAGAGGCCGGATTCTATCGACAGTGTCCGCTCGTGCCGGCTGAACAGCGTTTTTGGGTTCAGATACTCCCGGGACACATTCCGTGGACCGTGACGCATCCCCTTCAGGATCCATGTCTTCCGCCAAGGGTTCGTTCTTCTTCGCACCTCCACCTCCACCGCCCCGCTTTGGCGGTCGATCTCTTTTGCGCGGAGTAGGAGAAGGGATGACTTCGGCCACAGCGGCGGTCGAAGTAGTCGTCTCGATTACGTCTCCGGTGATCTCTCTCTTGACCCTGGAGGGTCGACCGCGTTTCTTGGGCGGAGGTTGGCTTTCACCAAGAAAGACTTCAGCGGTGCCATAGACAGGGACCATCAATGTTGAGCCCGGAGTCGCATCCAACTTCGCCTTTGTAGGAGGCCTCCCTCTCTTTCGAGGGGTCGCACTCTCCGCGGGATCATTATTCTGCGCATCACCCGCGCCATCGGGATCCGCCGCATTCCTTCCTCGTTTGAGCGATTTCCGACTTTGTCTGGGAGTAGAGTCCGTCACATTGTCCTTTGCCTTACCTTTCGCAGTTTCTGCTTTCGCTGGCCTTCCACGCGGCTTGCCAGACGCAGAAGACTTGCCCTGCTTCTGGTCTATGGTGTTGTCTTGATGCCACAGTAGCGCAGCCTCATTCTCGTAAAACAAGGATAAGTCTACGGGAAGGAAATCCCCCACTGAGGAGAACTCAAAATTTGTATACCGGCTGGTTGAATCGTGCAGATTTTCCCGGGCAACCAATGCGTGATACGCAGCGACAGTGTAATACCTGTGCCTGCGTTCTCGACCATGCGTCTCCATTAACTCGGCAACACCGAGATCTGCAATGTGCGCCGGGGGAGGGTATTTCTCTAGCCGTGTCATGAGCAACTCGATGGTCCGCTTGTCGAAGCGTCCGAGGGTGTCAGACAGCTCCTGAGAGAAAGTTATAATGCATGCGTGGGAAATGTAACAATCTACTTGCATTCAGCGTCATTCCTCTAGTACCAGCCCCTTCCAGTAGATTGACAAGTTGCTTATGCAGTGTCAGGTTAACTTTGAGGCTACCGGAGTCGTCCCCTTCCAACGCGAAAGGTCAATGTATGCACAAACGTGGTACAACATCCAGGACATACCGTATAATTCTTCTGCGTCTACTTCATTCGTAGCGGCTTCACCAGGTATCTGACTAGTAGCGCCCTCAACTTCGCCCGACTGGCTCTTGTCTGCAGTCTGCAGGCGCAAGCACTGCACCCAACTCTTCTTCTTGAGCCTCGAGTTCGGGTTGGGCACATACAACTTCTCGACCACACCCTGTGCTATAAGATCGTTCACCCGTGTATTGAAAAAGCGACGATCCGTCTTGGTGGGATTGGAGAAGCCCTATCACGAGTTCATGAGCGTCATATTTTCACACTATGGAATGGGAAACGTACAATCTTGATCAGCATGTTCTGAGATACGTGCATATTATTCTTGCAGCTCTTCAATAGCTTGACAACGCGCGCCTTGACAAGAGGCAGACTTGACAAATGTCGTGCGTCGATAGGGTCAAAGTGAACCTGGCTGGGTCCCGAGATCTCTGCCTCGCCTTCCTCCTCTAATCGTGCTCGCTCTTGCTGGGCCTCAGCTTCGCCCATCTTCCCTTGCCGTTCCTCGTTGCGAATTTGTCTCCATAGTGGGCTACGCTCGAAAAAATACTTGTGGATACAGAAATTGGAGCCGACGCCTCCGCGCCTGATCTTCACACTGCAGGATGGTTTGAGATGCAGCACGCAAGATGGTCAATAGAGACCTACACATGATCGAGGTCAAGGAGCTGGTTCACGAGGTAATGGCACGTCTTTTGGTCATATCCCGATTTCTTCCCTAGGTCCATGACGCTGATACCGTTTTCACGGCCTCGGGTAATGAGCTGCAGAGCCGTATACACCATCGGACTAAGTTTCGAGGGCTATGCATATACGCATCATCAGCGCAAGGTCTTGCATGGTATGAATTAACCATACTCGGATATGAGAACCTGTAATAGCAGCGAACGATGTCTCAGGATCCACAGCAATCCGCAGGGTGTTTCCATACTGAACTTGAAGCTCGGCGAGACTCTTCGACTTCGCATCTTCAATGACATCGAGCGTTGTGGCCGGGGCGGATTCCTCGTGCGCTTCTCCCCGCTCCTTTGCTTTCCTCTTCGCACTTGTCTGGGGTGCGATGTACACCTCGGTGGTATCGCCCGGGGGGACGGTGCCTATACGTACTGCAGGGTGTTCTACGATGACGGACCATACGAACGCGCAATAAGCGTCGTCTACGGTCTGGGGATGAGCGGGGTCTTGGGAGTGGAATTCCGAGATAAAGTCCCGCAATCTGGATACACTGCACCCTACGCAAACAGGCGGATGTTTGTTAGCGAGATTCTGACACGAGTAAAGGGTATGTGGAAAAGTAGATCAAGTGCGACACCTGCTGGATTCGAACCTGAGATTAGATTCGATCCCGTCCGAATCCCAGCGCTTCGCATGCCCCGTCTCATCTTAAACACTCACCTAGATCTCCGTCGAAAGACAGCTCTCGGACGCAGTGGTGTACGAGCTCATCCATGCCGCACGAATGCGGTCTACCTCACTGAAAGCACTGGGTACGATTGGCCTGCACGTCTTCGTACGGTGCGTCGTCGTCTACGGCCAGTTGCGGTCAAGAGCGAGAATAAGACTTGTAGAGCTAAGATGGGGGACGAGAGCGCAAAATCTTCCAGCTCTTCAAAGTTATTGCAGAACGAAGAAGCACGGCAATGTGAAGAGACTCAGACAGTGTAGTGTGACGGTCACGCTTATCTACTTCATGGTCGAGCAGCCTTTCACTTGAGCCGTCGGACTTGCCTAAGACTCGTCCCTACGAAAGCGACTTCAATTCTTTCTTGAGTCGTGAACATTAATGACGATGTACAGAGTATACAGATGCGATATCGTTACGAGTCGTAAGTATAATGGGATGCAGGCGCGTCCAAGACGCTTTTGGGTAATGTAGCAAATGAGTGATCTAGTCGTCTAGCACCGATTCCCTCGCACACCAAGCCCCTGAGAAAAGAGAGAGAGCGTAGCCGAGGAAAGCTCTATGGTCCAGCCGACTGCTTATCCTGCGAATCCCATAGACTCCGCAACACATCTGAGAAGGCCAGCTTGCCAAGTTGCGCATTCTGCTCGAACCGCTGCACAAGCCAGTTTTCTAGTTTGTCAGAGACACTCCGCCATAAAGCCACGCGCGCCTGGATCTCTGCCGTCTGAGTGAACGTTGTTCGATTGCCAGGGGCAGGGGAGTACTGCACGTGCTCGTAGCAGGTCGCGAACTGTGACAGTGAAAGGTTGACGGATGTCATCGTAGCGCTCTGGGTTGTAGGGTCGACGAAGGACACTTCTCGGACGAAAGCGTCCTCTGACCCGCCGAAAAGCTGCAGAAAGGGTTATATGCCGACTCTTCAATGGTAACCAACGGGGGGCAACATACCTTGACGACCCACATGGGCGCCTTCTGCTTACACCCAAGAATCCGCTCCGTTCGTATGATGCCAGTCTTTGGATCTACCGAGCGGTCGACGACATCGACAGTAACGACATGTGAGCAGTGAGGATTGGGGTATTTATGCCACATCCCAATCACGACTTTCGACCATGGGTGGCTTATGACGACGCAGCACTCATCAGCAACCAGCTCGTCAGCTCACAGGACACGGGACAGACTCACTCGTAGTTGAATATCTGCGAGAAGTAATGCATGTCTAGGAGATAAAGGTAGGAGGCAAAGAACTGGTGTAACGACACGGTCGTGTGAGCACTGCCAAAGGGGCGACTGTGGGGTATATAGCTGGAGCCCTGTGATAAATTTCTGCGTAATGGCGCCTCTTCGGCCTCCGATTGGCCCCGATGCACGGCCTTGTTTGGGAAGATGCCAATCTCGACCAATCACTCATGACGCGTTTCTCTGCCTTTTCATTGGTTCGGGACATCGCGCAGCGTACTGCGAAGCCGCTCTGCAGCCGCGGCACCCTGTGCAAGACGGCATAACCCTGGCACTACAAATCCAATCCGAACCAAGAGCATCGCAAGGCTGTCCCTTGGTCACAACTACACTACTAGCACAAATATCTCTGTACACTATCAGGCCGCTTGCGCGTCCACCGCAGCTTTCAGTTCCGACAACCTCGCCTTCATCTTCGGCCTGCAATGAAACATGCCACCAGTCAACGAACCGACGTATCGCCGCAAAACGGAAAGGACTCACACTTCCAATAACTTCGTTTCCAAAGCCTGCTTCTCCTCCTGAAGTGCCAGCCGCTTCTCTGCGTCTAGCTTTGTGCTGTCATCCCAGCGTCATTACCGGGCCGGCTGATACGGATTGATGAATACACTCACAAGACGTACCCGCCCTGCCCATCGTATTGAAGTATCATGGAATGGTATTTCCATAACGATGGGCGATGGGACACTGTCAGCAGGGTTATGCCTAGCTCCGTAGCATGGTCCATCATACGACCTTCCATCTCCGTTGGCACGAGCGACGTGGCTTCGTCCAAGACAGCATACTGAGGATGGTACCAAAATCGAAACACTTCCATACCCTGAGAAGGAGATCGACATACCTTCGGTCTGTGGTAAAACAGCCTCGCCCAGGCAATCTTCTGTTTATCTCCGCCGCTCAGCGCGTCCCTCCATTCTTTGGCCGCATCCCATCCACCTTCACGTTCGACGATATGATCCATTTGGACGA
The DNA here is from genome assembly GCF_000344685.1 of Gloeophyllum trabeum ATCC 11539. NCBI lineage: Eukaryota > Fungi > Basidiomycota > Agaricomycetes > Gloeophyllales > Gloeophyllaceae > Gloeophyllum > Gloeophyllum trabeum. The sequence continues at coordinate 3,289,818 of NW_006920410.1, read as the reverse complement.
CAGACAGAATCGCTAGCAGTTCTTCGTCCGTGCGTCCTACTGCATTTACGACAGCTGGAGAAAGTGTTTGCATCAGCATAACTTTTGGACTCACGAGCTTCCATATCCAGCTTTGAATGAGGGTATATGACCTGGTCCCGAAGCGTACCCAGCGGCAGGTACGGACGCTGGGGAATGAGAATGAACTGCGACGCAGGAGGCTTGTGGACGACTCCACCTAAACATTGCAGGGGTATACTTTAGCTGGGGTCTGAAATGCAGATTCTGGGCGGTCATACCGTAAACAGGCCATAGCCCGCCTAATATCCGGAATAAGGACGACTTGCCACATCCGTTTGGACCGACAATCAGGAGGTGTTCCTAAATGGAGTGTCATTATCCCAAGCCGCAAGTATCGTAGAAACCGATATACATACTCCAGGCTTCACGTGGAAACTGAGGCTCTTGACCAGAATGTCTCCATTGGGCGTAACTATGGGCACATTCTCGAACCTTATCTCCTCGGACTCGAGCACTTCTCCCTTCCCTCTCAGTACTACCAGTTGCCGGTATTTTCAGTATGGCCACTGTAACATCGGCGCGATCCACTTACTCCGGGCATTCTCTTCGGTGCTCGCACTGCTCACCAGCGCCTTCTCCAGTTTGCCCTTGCGCACATCTGCCATCGTGTCCAGCAAGAGGGACACCCGTGCGGTGTAGCCAGCCAGTTCAGATAGGTCCTTGTAGGAGTACATAACACGGCCGAATGCATCTAGTTGGTGTGATTGCTGTTAGTCAGCCCGGTCAAGTTGGATTGGACTGGAACGCACCGGACGCGGACAAGAGCAGCCGCCTATTCGTCACGAAGCCCTCTGTCCTGCCACCCAGATCCGCCACAGACACCCCTGGCAGCTTGAAAAATACAGGAATAGCGCAAATGCACAACTGTCCAGGGGTAGGACCAATAAGCACCCATGCCCCCCAAGAGAGCAAGACATCCACTCACCCCAAAGCTTCCCCACAGCCACTTTACGATCCCCTCTTCGACGATACCATGCCACCAGCGTCCCCTGAGGACCTTCCTTTCGTGCATCACCATGCCAGCGTACTCTCTCTCGAGCAGCATCTTCTCAGTCTCCTCGCCACGGAAGAACGCGATCTCCTCGGCGTGCTCGGCCAAGCGGGAATGCGTGTGCCGCAGGGAGCCTGCGAGCGACGCGGAGAGGGCGGTATACTGTCCAAAGGGCGGGGTGAGGCGTCGCACTGAAGTAATTATCATGATAAGTATCGGTGAACAGGAGTTGAGGAAGCGGTTCCACGAACGTAGAGCAGCGGAGGCTTGGACTAGTACAGTGAGCAGGACAAGGCCTTCTGCCCCAACGTTTTGCGATAGTTGGTAGTTGTACAGGATGACGTCTAGTACTGGCTTAGCCATGTTGGCGTATATGGCCGCTAGATGTGCCGAGAAGCGTTGTATGTCATGGGTTATCATCCTGGAGGATTTATCAGAAAGAACTCCATCATGGCTACAGTGTAAGAGCGTACTGATCAGGATTCTTTATTCGATCGTCCAGGTTAGCTGCAATACCCGTTAGTCCTCATGCAGCTGCAGGGTCATCGTCCAGAGCGGCTCACAAATCTTGTAATAAATCTTGCCTCCACCTTCTTCATCCTCCAGATAGGATCGGACCACTTCATCCGTAAGGCGCGTGCGGTAGGCACTGGACAGCCGAGATTCTACGAAGCTCAGCCAACTGTTACACCATGTAGCAGGGATTGCGACCAAGAGCCAGCGGAGGATGTTGAAGAAGAACTCCAGTGGTCGTGCTCGTACAATAGACGCGACTATTCTGGATATCTGTCAGCAACTGGAGACAACAGTAAGATCTGTTCACTAACTTCCCGTCCAATGATGCGACGTAAAGGGAGATCGCTGTTCGAAAGACTAGTAGACTGGAGTGCATGAAGAGCAGAATGGCCTCCCTAGACCTGAGACTTGGAATGACTATTCTCAGAATCCGAGATAGTCGCTGATAGAATATAGCATCTACCTGATGCATCCACAATCAGTACGGTCCGAAACAACACTGGGAGAACCTCCCTACTCACCGCGACGCGGGGTGTTTTCCCCTCTTCTTTCTCCTTGCCCTTCCCTTTCCCTCTGCTACCTCCTTTACCTCTACCTGGGACAGCCGGCCTTGCGGCAAGGCTCTGATACGTATTGAGGAGCACATACGCCACGAAACCTCCCGTGAGGGCGCGCTGGATGACAGGGCGGTGACTCGCATAGGCTTTCGCAAATCGAGCGAACTGCTCCTTGGCAGCCTGAGTCGTGCTGCCCGACATCTCGCTCGGGCTGCAATGCTATGGTGGTGGGCGACAGTCCAGCGGGCGGTATGGTGGACATGATCTGGGAGGTTGCGGGGAACCCGCATGTGATTATCCACGTGCGTGGCATTGCGATGAATGATCGGGCCTGCCTTAGGGTTAGGGCTCAGTGTACTGTACTAGACCGTGACCAGGACGCGTCTCGACTCTCCGCTGCGCTGGCCATGTCTTCCAATACGGCAGCTGGCTCGGAACATTCTTCCCAACCACCATGTCCGAAGTCGTCTGTGCACTCACCGCCGCCGCAAGACGAAGAAGCGGGCTCTGCTTTGGCTGCATTGTCCCCTTCGCCAGCGACGGTTGCACATCCCACCGGTGGACCCATAATCGCAGTAGACCTGGACGACGTTCTGTGTCAGACTAACGCATATATAGCAGATTGTAAGGAGTTTGTGGTGGATCTGTCTGAGCTACTGAAGAGGAACTATGCAAAGGGCACAACAGGAACTACGGCTCGAAAATGAGTCTTGATGACTTCCATTGTAAGGCTCACGTCTTTCGCAGTAACTTCATTTAATTGCGGATGACCAAGACTATCATTACTGGAAGGTACGGTACCTTTCACAGCGCCTGTGACTGTGCCATTCAAATCATACTCCGATTAGAACCCATACTGGGGCACGCCGGACGAAACAAACGAGAAGGTCAAGAAGTTCTACGAAGGTGGGGAGATACTGAAAGCGGAACCCGTCCCCGGGGCGTTAGAAGGCGTTACGAATCTGAGGGAATTGGGGTACCGACTCATCATCGTAACGGCGCGCATGAGGAAGCTCCTGGAGACCAGCTGGAAATGGCTGGAGGAGCATTTCCCCGGTACATCGCGTTTCCATACTCTTTGTCGAAGGTCCTGAATATCAGCAGGCGTTTTTGAGAGTGTCATCTGTATCGGCCAGTTCGAAGAGATTTCAGAAGATGAAGGGCACGAGATTGTGACCAAGCTCACTAAAGCAGAGGTGCTTCACTTTTTGCCATCGAAGAAAGTAGTCTTAATTAACCCGCGTCGCAGGTCTGCCGCAGTCTTCCTGCAACTCTCCTAATCGACGATTCCCTCGACAACGCCCTCTCCGTGTCCGCTCCGCCTCCGCCCCCGCCCTCCCCATCTGCCCAGCCTTGTTCAGATGCTAGCCCGAAGCCGCAACAGCCACATACCCACAAGCCGATCCCGGTCCTGCTCTTCGGCACGTATCCTTGGAACGTGCGCCCTTCGAACGTCTCCTCGCCTCGCGACTATCTGTCGTATGACCAGCGAACGGAACAGGAAGGCAACCGGGAGTGGTGGCATGACGAGGATGCGAATCTAGACGAGATCAACCGGAAGTGGGAGCGGGATGGTGGAGGCAAGATCTGGAGAGTGAGGGATTGGGGTGAGGTCGTAAAGTGGGTGCAGGAGAATAGACCGTGAGGGGCCAGGTGGGCATGATAAGTGTCACCCAACACGGAGAACAAACACGCGGAAGTTATGCCGATTCTATAGAAGTAGAGCAACTATACACGGGTTAGATGCACAGCAGTCCCATAACATACGCAGGTTCCATGCAGGTAGAGGTCATTAGACTTGTAGCTAATCTAGGGAGGGCGGATCATACTGAGAGGTGGGAGCACAAGGAACATGGGTCATAGTGGGTCATATCAATAACAATGAGGTACAAGCGAGGAAGTATGTACAGTAATGAGATTGTCTGCATATCCGCGTAGCATGGATGGCAGTTACAAACATTCCGTTCCTTGACTTCATTCGAGTGTATGATCACACGATTTGAATGCGGTCCCTCGGCAGTGCCCCCGCATGGCCCGGCTCGCGATTCATTCTAAAGTTGGTTATCCTCAATTTGAGGGTGTACACTGCATCCCATATCTTCTCATTGAATTCACCGAAGTTCGTCATGAACTCATCGCAGTCCATGAGCAGCACCCACGCTACACACGACACAAGGCAGCCGCAAAGGGCAACAGCAGCGATACGAGCCTGGACACCGTTACTCGTATGGGGCAAGGCCGGGTTGATATCGAATGCAACACAGACGATGGCACCGGTAAAACCGACGATGCTAGGGTGGAAGTGATGAGTACTGGGAAGTAGCAGGGGTAGAAGTTTAACTTACGACCACAGCGCGAGCGCGTAGGGAATGCTATAAGCAACAGCCAGGCCGGGCAGCCCCCCTGGTTTAGACCATAGATAGCGTTGCTGTCAGGACATTCATTAAAACATAAGGGCAGCTGACAAGGTGAAGATACACACGGCAGCGCCTGCATCATCCTTCGGTAATGTACGATGCTGCCGGATGAGTACGAGTGCTGTGATGACACTGGTGACGTCGAACAACGCCGAGAAGAGCAAAGTTTCCTGGGCTAGAGAACGAGTCCGGATTGCTTCCTTATCGTTGGCTATGGAGAAGGTAAAAATGATGATGGCCAGCGTGATAAGTGACTGCGAATTTTGGAGATCAGCTCCTTAAACTCTGCAATGCAAGCGTGCAAGAGTATGCCTACTATGAAAATAGTTTTTGTCCATTCTTCCAAAATCAGTCTAAGGTGTCGAGCCCAGTCTTGATAATTGATCACCCGATCGACCCACATCCTCTCAAGGGAAACCAGGTGATACTTGGGACCATTGAAAAGAGGGTAACTCAGTAGACCGAACTTCAATGTAGACAGCAATGAGCCAGAGTCGCGGCTTTCATAGACGCTTTGATGTCGAGAAATCCGCGCGCCAAACTCTCCATGGTAATTAATGAACCGCGAAGCCACTGCGAGACAGTTAATCGATATACTCGGCGAGAGAGGAGAGTGTAATACAGAAAATTGACATCAGGCGACCTGTGAAGTTAACCACATAAGACAATGTCCCGTATTTTCAGCGCGAGCAAAGAACACGCACCGACAATCTGTGCCGAGTACGCATAACAAGGAGAGGCTTCTACATGTACACATGTGGGATAGGAAGACTTCGATCTGGGTTTGACGAACCTTGCATGCTCTGAACGATCTCCCTCATCTCCCTGAGTTCCCTGTTAGAGTATGGGGAAAGGGAGAGACCGGATGTTAGCGCATCTGTTATGAGTCAGGGCCGAGCTCTCTGTTGCCGTGTGGAGAAACACACCAATGCCGTGAAACATCATCATGCCGTTCAACTCAGCAAGTATATCTGGACTGAATTTCCTGTGGTTAGGAAAGAGCGAATAGTGTTCCCTGCACTTCCGATTGAGCGGTAGTTGGTAAACTGTATTCCATGGTCATCAGCGGGAAGAGGAATGAATAACCCTCGGATGAACTGACCGATAACGAGTCCGTCTCATACCAGTATTTGGCTTCTAGCGCCAAGCCTGAGAGTATTGGAACTAATCAACAGGAACCGAAACTCCTGGAACAGGGCTTACTGAGATGCGATCCTGTCAGGACGCCATCGCACTCATCTACAATCGACGTGGCTTCGTATTCGTGCATCCAGAACAGCGTTCTTTGACTATTATCTGCAATGTAATAGCCACAACTGGGGTCTGTGCTACCTTCCCCTGGGATGAGTTCCAGAACAACTTCGAGATCATCTGTCATCTCGATCTTCTTCGAGGCGAGGAGGCTTTCGAATGTCGCCACGTAGTTGTTTATGGCCGCGCGTTGTGTGGCGTCGTTCAACTGGGCATCAGTAAAGTACTTCTGCAGGTGGCGTAAGTAACCCCATACTAATGTGGCGTCCCGCGAAACAATGACCTTCTCGCTGTGCATGAAATACGGCGCACCCTCAGGATGTACGCACAGCGTCCACTCGCCACGACCTCCCATACTGTGTCATATGTTTAGTCACGAGCCAAGGAACCCGGAAAGACTACGTACTCTTTGAGATTTCTGGAAAGAGGCGGGATGCATACACGGGCATCCGGATCTCTTCTCCTGCTGTTGGCATGCTTCAGCATTGAGTAGAACCGGCCTCAGTTACACGAACACGTAATACGGTCTTCCGTAGCGGTTTACATCAGACGTCGAGATGGGCTTGAGGTCTGTGACGCCACTGTGCTCTTCATCGTATGGAGGCAGCGTGAGGGATGCCATATTCATTGGCAACGTAGTATTGGGTGAGCCGTCTGTGGTATTGGTATGCGTGACGAGGACGGATAAGATGACACTGAGGTGAATGGTTGTGAGGTAGACGTACTAGGCAGCGGACTGTGACTGAGGGGCAGCGTATGTGGCGAAGAGAAGTACAGCTTCAGCAACCAGTGGGGTAGGTCTTATATACGCAACTTGAGCCACAAATTACCCATTTCGGTTCAAAGGCTACAGCTATGCTCCATTGCTCTGTTTCAGACCGCCTCTGTTCCATCGTCCGTTATATTAGCTACTGTGATAAACGTTGTTGCCACGTACGGTACGAAAGGGGGGGAAGGCATGCCCCGGACTGCATGCAGTTATGGACAGACTAGCGGATGATTCCATACAAGGGCAATTGAAGATGGACTGATGCTAGTCGAGTTCGCGAGAATTCGGTAGTATGAGCTGATTTGTGTCAGTGAATGCATGGCGTTTTTGTTCCTGAGTGAAACCTAGCATCGGAGGTAAATGTCACTGGATCGGAAGCCTAGCCTGTGCAGGACCATTCTGGTTGAGCCATATGACAAGTCACTGGCAATAGTCATGGCGCCTCAGCGGAAATATTTGATGAAAATTCACCACGTCAATCCCAGTAGCCGTGTTAATATCCATGTTATGAACCCAACGTGTACGTCTAATCGGGATAAGTTGGCACATGAGCGGCAGGACGTGGCCTCGGGTAGCACGGACTGTTTGTACTTGAGATATTCGAGGGTCTTTATTATCTTCAGTGCACTGCATCCTCTGTATCTGTAGCCCCCGCAAGTACTCTTCGCCCCATGATCTAGAAGTTCTCTGGATAGCACAAGTCCCCATTAGCAGCTGTGTGAGTACATGGAACTCCGGCGGTTTAACATCTAGAAGCTTGATTCGCCAGCGCTCCCAGCGATTCTATGCCATTCCTGAGGACCGGTTCCGCGGAAGCGCAAGGACGTAACTCGGAGGTCCTTCTCAGTGCCAGGTATCGTATGGATCAGTGATTGAGACGGACATATGGAACGGTGGAAGGTTGGTGGAAGGACTTGCTTTGCAATTGACGGTCAGTGTGAGTGAACCAGTTTGCATGTTCCTTCCCAAAATAGCATTTTCTTGGTGGCATCTGCCTCTCGACTTCTCATATATGGACCTGAACTTGGTCTTAGGCAATAGGAGAGGTACGAGATTTGCCAGTTACGCAAGCTCGAGACCTCCGCACGGACGCGACCTGCGGACGGATATTTATCCTTTTCTGCGGAGTCCTACGTAGGCTCGTGACCAGACTGTCGTACCAACATTGAGGGCACTGGCAGAATATTGGTACTTTGTAGACAGTTTGTGCCCTCAATCAGGCTACGAAAGCGTGCTCACGAGCCTAAGTCCTACGTGGTCCGAACTCGACAGCGTCCTCCAGTACAGGGTAAGCATTAGGTGAATAGGGCTTGTCAGGCTCGTCATCGCCTTCTGGATGGAGAGCATCGGATTCTCACTGGGACAGGAGGATCGTGTGGTTACGATTTCAGGCCTCAGGCCTCAGGCCTAGGGCATCCGTGTAACGCCACTGACGCTCCGAATTAATCGAAGCGCCTGGTAAGTTGACCGCACACGTACATCTCCCGTGCATGACTGGATCTTTAGAGACCGTCCTGTGATTATACATGAGTCACGCAACGCACAGGATACCAGTGAATGTCGCAGTCACTACTGGTATGGAGAAACTTCGCTTACTCGAGCATATTTGGCATACTAATTATAACTAGGTGCTTCCAACCCAATGAGCTGCATTGGTGACTTGAAGGACCTCTAAGTCGTGGTGACATAGGCCGCACAAACAGCTGCTCAACCATGAACTCGTCCTATGCGAGCTACGATACGGTTAACCGCCTTGTATGTACTCTTGGGTACACGGTGTCAGCAGTCACGGGTATGTCCATCTTATCGTCGTAGTTTACTCGCTGACGAAGGTTGTTTCCAGTATTACTGCTTATCAGGATTTTGTACAACACATTCGTCTACCCGTTTGTCCTATCTCCACTCAAGGGAGTATCAGGGCCTCCGGTCGGCAATCCGCTCCTTGGCGTCTTCCTGACCATCGGGAATTCGGAGCCCGGCGTCATCCAACGAGAGTGGGTGAAACAATATGGCCCTTTCGTCCGCGCAATAGGACCGTTCGGCCTCGAGAGACTTGTCATAGTGAGGCCTGCAGACCTCGAGCGAATCCTTGTGACTGGGTGGCTTGAATGTCCAAGAGTGAGTTGAATATCACAGGAATAACAGGTCTCTCACAAAACGCCGAACAGCCCGACTTCATGAAGAACATCTTGGGCATGGTTGCCGGTTGTGGATTATTGACTGTCACCGGAGAGGAACATAGATTGATGAGGAAGATTTTGAACCCGGCCTTCTCTATTCCAAATCTCATGTCTCGTAAGCGTCGCATCCCGGGTCCCGTCACTCCTTGCCTCTGAAACGTCGTCGCCCAGAAACTGAAATGTACTACGAGCCTATCGAAACGTAAGTATTTGCATGGCTGGCCTTCCGCCTCGTTCACTGGATGTGTCAAATTTGAACGGTTTTAGCCTTATCCAGAAGCTGAAGACACAAATTCGACAGAACGGCGATATGTCCAAAGAAATACAAACGCATATGTACAACTGGAGTAAGCTGGATACCTCGCTTGCCGACTTTCACTGACTATTCAGACTGGCCTGGCTAGTGAGTAAGGTCACCCTAGATATCATATGCAGAACTTCATTCGGTTACGACTGCAATTCGCTCCTGAATCCCGACAACGAGCTGGCTGTAGCTTATGAGAACCTACTAAAGCTGCAGTCCAACGAAACGAATGCGAAACTCGTGATGATAATGTTGCTGCCAGGTGGCCCTGCGCTCCTCCGATCGGAGTGGGGATACCAGCACAGACATTGGTTCAATAGGATACCTGGCTTGTGTGAGTCCACAGCTTCTCGGCTTGATTCCATACTGTGTCTTATTAACTGAGCATTGCTGTGCTGATCAGCACCGGTGTCTACCATGATGACATGCATGCGCCAGATCAGATCAATATGTGCACGGCTTTTGGATGAGAAGATCGCGGAATCGCTCAATGTACATGACATTGCTGGCAAGAAGGATATCATGTCGTTGCTGCTGAATGCCCGGGCGTCTGATAGGAATCCTTTGGATTCTGATGATAAGTCCTCGGGCGGTTATCACATGGACGACCGAGCTTTGATAGAGCAGATGGTTTCTATTCCCCCTCTTATACTCCAGACTATTTACTGATCCTAGTATCAGCTCACCTTCTTGGGAGCTGGGCACGAGACAACGGCTTCAGGTCTATCATGGGTCCGCAGGCTTGGTCCTCTATTGAAACCTCTTCTAAAACTATGACAGGTCCTGTGGTTACTAGCGTCGCATCCAAACGCGCAGTCAAAACTACGCGCAGAGGTGTTGCGCACTACTGGGTCTAATCCCAGACCCGACTACAGGACTCTGAAGGACCTTGAGTATCTGGATTGTGTTATGTTAGTCTTCATTGTTAGTCTCGCAGCTGTCAGACTTGTCTACCACGTGACAGTTATCATTGCTGACTGAGTCATGTGCTCTCTGCAATTTGCCAGTATGGAGAGCCTGCGGGTGCTTCCTCCAGTTGCGGTGACCAATAGGATAGCAGACGAGGGTTTCTGGTTTAATTCCGTGTGGGTGCCCAAAGGGACACTTTTCTGTTTGCCGGTAAGGCACTGTGCACTTGAGGCTGGGTCTTAGGAATCTGCTGATAATCTCGAACAAAGATCCGAGCCATAAACACCTGGAAAGATATATGGGGGAACGACGCTGAAGAGTGAACGGCTGTGGTTGATAATACACCTATATCCCCCATTAACTCATGTTTGTAGATTCCGGCCTGAACGCTGGCTGAAGCTACCGGAATCCTACAATCCAACATTCTCTCTTCTTTCCTTCCTGGCAGGTCCGCACGCCTGCATAGGAAAGACAATGGCAATTATGGAGATGAAAGCTATCCTTGCGTGAGCACAGGTCGGTTTCATATTCAGGGGATAAATTTATGGACCCGCCTTACTCGTAGGTTGCTCGTGTCAAATTTTGAATTTCTTCCAGCCTACGAAGGACAGCGGGCACAACCTACCGCCACTGTTACCATGAGTGAGATATGTCTACTCCCTAAGTTAGGCACAGTATACATTGACCTGTTCAAATCATGGCGTTTAGAACCCGCAGATGCCATGCCGCTTCGAGTGCGCGCACTTTAAGGTATATCGACCCACGTAATATCAGGATGCAAAACGAACATGCTGATACGCTGTGATCCCAGAACATTGCGATGGTTTTGCAGATTTACCGCTAGCCCTGCGTATTGTTTGTTTCAGATGCAGGATCGTGCCCAATTCGAAGTGCAGGCTGTCATACGTATTACTTAGTTAGCTAGAGGACTGCGTTGCGAATGACAGGCGCCTGAAGCTGGCTTAACGTTCAGTTCACCTGCCTCGGCGCCGGCTCCCCGGCCCGGGGCCATTGATTTCACTGGCACTGTGGCATCGTCTTCATCGAAGTTCTAGCGGACATTCACTGTGAGGCAGAGCACGCTTTGACTAGCCCAGACGAGCACGCTAGCAGGCATGCGTGTCTAGCGCGGCAGTTAGACTACAGGTGTGTAGATATTCTGCAGGTTCGAGAGAATTGAGTTGAATCGACCGCCTTTGTTCTGAAAATTGTTCAACAACTGCGGGAGACGTACGAATGAACGCGCACCTATTTCATCCATTAGGGAGGCCCGATGACTTCCTCTTAGCGGCTGCGGTCGCTCCAATGGAGCCAGAAGGCGAAGCTTGATTGCTGGACTACTCGTAGTACAGTATCACATGCACCGACTACTGACATATCATTAGCGACACTTCGCATGGCGCACGTATCGACGCGCATCCATACATACCTCATCCAATATATGTCCTGAAGAGTGCAGAGGTTCGGAATGAAGATCCCTGAAAGTGCCGCGTCCCCGTCGCGCGAGAACTACTCGGCCATCCTCTGGTTCGGCGTTGCAGGTATGAGATCAGCCTTTACCGTCTGTAAAATACCTCTAAACTCTTAAGCAGGGCTCGTTCTGCTCAAAGCACTCTACAATATAATATTGTATCCCTACCTGCTGTCTCCTCTCAGGAAAGTTCCGGGTCCTCCATTGGGAAATCCTCTGACGGGAGTCTTCCTGACAATTGCCAAGTCTGAGCCTGGCATTATCCAGCGTAACTGGGTAGAGAGCTATGGCCCGACCGTTCGGGCTGTGGGACCGGTGGGCGTAGAGCGAGTCCTCCTTGTGAAACCTGAGATTCTAGAGAAGGTGCTAGTCAGTGGATGGTTGGATTGCCCCAGGGTAGGTTCCTGGAAGTAGCCATACTGGAAAACTCGTAGCTGACACCCGCTACCTCGGCAAGCCCGACTTCATGAAGAACATCCTTGGGATGGTCGCTGGATGGGGCCTCTTAACAGTTACTGGCGACGAACATAAGGCCATGAGGAAGGTTTTGAACCCTGCGTTCTCCATTCCGAGCCTCACAGCTCGTAAGTGAACTAATTTGCTGACTTTACGGCGATATTTTGACGGTATCCCTTCTAGAGACGGAAATGTACTACGGCCCAATCGAGATGTAGGTCATTATTTCCCCGATTTCTAGACTACCCCATTTACATGACGCGCATAGACTCATCAGGACGCTAAAGTCACAAATTCAAGACAAAGGTCCAGAGCACGAGGGTACCGTGTTTCATATGTACGACTGGAGTGCGTGCTCCCAGTACATTGAGCTGCGTTTCCGCGAAACATTGACATCTGGCGTCCTTCCAGTGAGCAAAGTAACCTTGGACATCATCTGCGAGACCGCCTTCGGCTACAAATGCAACTCATTGCTTGATCCCCACAACGAACTGGCGGTAGCCTACGAAGAGTTGATCAACCTCCAGTCCGGGGAGAACCTCGCTAGACTGCTCGTCTTCATTAACCTCCCCGGAGCACCAGCTCTGCTCCGGACCAACTGGGCTTACGAGCATCGGCATTGGTTCGACAGAACCCCAGTAACCAGTGAGTTTGTCCATCGGGTCCCATGCAGCCCTGACATGAGCTTACGTTTTTACGTTACTCCCAGAACCCCTGTCGACGATGCTGGATTCCGCACGGAGAATACGAACCATATGTGCCCAGATACTCGCGTCCAGTATCGCCGAGTCATCCGGCGTCGGCGCGTCCGACACGGCGAGCAAGAAAGACATCATGTCGCTGCTCCTCAGAGCGAGAGCGACGGAAGATATGAAAGAGCCGGGACAAGTCAGATCGGGTGCTTACCGCATGGGAGATGACGAGTTGATCGAGCAGATGGTGAACATTATTCAATCGTCGTACTTTGATACCTCGCTGTTGACGATATATTTAATTCCTAGCTCACCTTCTTAGGAGCCGGTCATGAAACCACGGCATCTGGACTTGCCTGGGTCCGTTGTCGTTTCCAACCACGCTTTGTCCCCTTCGCTGAAGCTGCTTTCGCAGACACTATGGCTCCTGGCGTGTAACCAGGAAGCACAGCACAAACTGCGGGCAGAAGTTTCTGAGATCATCTCTGCGAATCCCAGGCCGGACTACAAGACATTGAAGGAGCTGTCGTATCTCAATTGCGTCGTGTGAGTGTTCTTGACGGGGGGCCACACTCAACTGAGAGGTAACGCCTTTCTAGTCAAGAAGGTCTACGAGTGCTACCGCCGGTCCCCGTGACATACCGCAAAGCCGGAAAAGACATATGGTTAGACGGCGTTCGCGTGCCAAAGGGCACTCTCTTCTCTCTGCCTGTGAGGTCATTTCGTTCGTGGTGGATCACTGCCCTTGGGCTGAAGTGCTGGGAGTAGATCAGAGCGATCAATACCTGGAAGGCGGTCTGGGGTGACGACGCCGAAGAGTATAAGTTTTCATTCAAGGCTGCCCGTGCGCTTCTAAACTTTTCTCGTATCCATCCAGATTCCGCCCGGAACGCTGGCTTAACCTACCCCCGACCTACCACCCTACGTTCTCCACCCTCACATTCCTGGCAGGACCTCATGCATGCATCGGGAAGACTATGGCTATAATGGAGATGAAGGCTATCCTCGCGTGCGTGTCGTTCATGATTCGCCGCGGGTTTGACCTCACCATTTCTGTGCAGTGTGCTTATCGCCAATTTTGAATTCTATCCCGCATACGAAGGGCAGAAGGCCAAGCCGACAGCCACGGTCACTATGAGTGAGTTGTAGCTCATATTTCCTTGTGGCTTCCGCATGTTGATGTGGTCTACTTCAGAACCGGAAGATGCGATGCCTCTCCGGGTGAAGCCCGTCAGTCGTTAACAGATACCACAGCAGGAGAAGCAGAAGTCAAGAAATATATTCAATTATATGGGAGGCCGAGAGCCAGAGGCGAGCTTCGACTGTACTCTGTTTAAACGATCCGTCTTATCTGTGTAGGTTATTTGTACGTCAGCGCTGTGTACGGTATATCCCCATGTATATTCCATCCTACCTTTCCGGTCTCGACCTCGTAAACCCACCCGGTCACCTTGGTTTCCTTCAAGACGAGAGGGTTCTCCTTCAAGAACTCCACGTCTTTCTTTACCGACCCTTCGAGGTCGCTGAATTCCAGGAAGTCGATATTATTCACCGCCTTTAGCGCGTCGTTCTGCGGGTCCGAGTCTTTCACTGTCTTGCGGATCTGATCGGTGGTGACGCTGAGCATGCCGCACTGCGTGTGGTGGAAGACAGCGATTTCGCGGGTGCCCAGCATGCGCTGGGATACGATGATACTCCGCAGGGCGTCCTTCCTGGGGAAAGGGTGGATCCACATTGGGTCAGGTACGCCTATGGCTGAGGACTTACGCGCTTCCACCCGCATTGCGGATGATGTGGGCGTCACCTTCTTTCAGACCAAGATGCGCGACAACGCTGGACTATCGTCAGTCCCGTTCTGTACCGTGAAAGACCTGCGAGCCATTACTTGATACGAGAATCCATGCACGTCACTGGTTAAGTGAGTTGCAGAGAGAGCCCGAAATACAACTGAATAGTTTTACATTACCTACAATTAGCTTCTTGACGGGCGGGGTGGCAAGGGACCCCTTATCGCCGAACGTTTTCTGATATTCCGCGCTGGCGGCCAGGAAATGCTCCTCGGTGGACGACGACATGGTTCTGCAATGTCGGAGAGGTCGCGAATGTGCTAGGGCTAGTCGATGAAGGCGATTGTGAGGTCGGATGGCAGCCGTCCGTCTGGGAATAAATAGCCAGGGAGAAGCCAAGGACGGGGTGAATGGCGTGCGCATGGCGCGATAGTCGGAACAGGCTGGCCCGAAGAAGCAAGGATTAGGATTAGAGTGCCTATAGAGTGCGGTATATAAAACAGGATAAGATAGCGGGGGCAGAGTGGGGGCTTCAGCAATGCATTTCGTTGGGGAGGCAGAAGAAGCTCGAAGAACAGAGCCTGTCACGGATACCGCCGGGACGCGTGAATGATTGGGATCACGTGCCGTCAATGGGGTGCATGTGATGAGGACTATGAGCCTCGCGTGACGTCACGCGTGGAATCACACTCTGCGCCGCAAATACTTCAAGAGCGAGCCTCGCTTGTGCCAATGCCGCCTCTTGGTCATCGTTCTATCGATTCTACGTCGTTCGTCGTCGCCCACTCGCTTCAGCGCCCGTACTTGCATATACACGAAGTCTCGTACGGTGCCCGAACGTTGTGAGTCTCTCGTTGCTGCCATCGTGGAGGGTTGCTGACTCCTGTGGAGCGCAGTGCGTGCATTTTTCGAACACATCGATCAGGCGCTCCGGGATAATTTGGAAGATTTAACCTGATCTAACGATAGACGAACGACCATGACCAGTGTTAAGACGGAATGGCGCCCGTTGCTCTCCAACGAACACTCTCTGTTCGACCGCATAGTGCGTCAATCTCCTAGCGATCGACTGTGTTTCATTGACCTTAGCTTAGGGCGCTCGGATGTGCACGCTCGGCCTGATACCCCAAGGGATGCAGCACGCATCGCTCCTGAACATCCTGCCCAGTGCGGTACTCTCACAGTTACATGCCGAGCTTATCTCACTTTTCCCCAGTGGTCTACCCGCTTCCCTCGTTCGAAAAAGACACATGGACGTTCTACCCAATCAAGGACGTGCTCTGCAAACACATCGTCCTGGAGGAGCAGTCCCTGGTCGAGCGCGAAGCCGTGACCTTTGCGGGCCAGAGGGACCCGGGCCGCCCGAGCTACAGGGACGGCTACGCCCAGCTGCCCAGGATGAACACCTTCGACATCCACTTCCGCGACGACTACACCGGCCCGCGCGCGCCCTCCCCCTTCGCCCTGCCGATGCGCTTGCACCCCCCCGCCAACACGTCGCTCTTCTCCGTCTCGCTCGCGGCGAGCGTGAACCTCGTGGTGCGTATGAGGACGACCGTCCTCGCGATGATGGCCGCGTTCCTGCCGCAGAGCGCTACGGTGAGCAAGATCGCGTCTCCCGCGTGTCGCAGGTGGTCATGCGTGTCGTGGGTATAGGAGCAAGTACGGCTCGGGAGTTATCTAATGCGTCTGTGGGATGCCACGCCGAGTAGCTTTAGGAACCTGCACCGCTTCCGCCCGGACGATCTGCTGCCTGACCTCGAGCAGGCTAGCGGTCGCGAGGCCCAGGACGTAGCGTCTGCCTCTCCATCTACGTCTGCGTCTGGCAGCCCCACGGGCAACCGTTCGCCGTCCGGCTCTAACTCCCCTGGGAGACCCGTCTCCCCGCCGCGCTCTATGCGCTCGGCCGAGATGCTCAAGACGACCATACCCTCATCGCTCATGGCCAACGGCTCTCTGGCGCGGTCCGACGAGATGAAGAAAGCGGGCGCGCTGCTCTCGCCTCTCCCCACCCGGAACCGCGAGTACGCGATCGCGGCGATTAAGCGGTTCCAGAGGGAGGCGGCGCAGATACTCGGTGAGCCACAGCGATGGCCGGATGGAGCGGTGTCCGAAGACCCGCCCGGCCACCGGCCCCGCTGTGCGCGCTTCACATCCAACGAGTGGGCCGCCGTGCTCCAGGGCATCGACCTGGGTGGCCCTCTGTGGTATCATAACCACGTTGAGTAAAAGACTTACCTGCATTCGCATCGGGAACGAGAAGTGCTCGGGGTTCACGAGTTAGGAAAGTGGACTTCGGAGCGCGATACTAATACTATTGTATTTTCTGTGGTCTACTTTGGTCGCGTCGTCGGTTGTACGTTGGCTGTATTTTTAGGTGTTTATGCTTGCTGCTTGGGTAGATGTGGGTACTTAGTTGTCGATGTAATGAATATAAGGGTATACCGTGACGGTCGTCTGAATTATAGTGACACTTGTATGAATTGTGTGGGTCAACGACTTGCGTAAGCGGTTGAGCAGGGCAGCCAGTTATCGGTGGGGTGCCTGGGATGCAGAATTCGAAGACTGACTGCAAACTGCTGCCACGCGCGCAGCCTCGGACCACAAGTTTAGGCTCATGCTAGCGATTCAAGTCGTTGAGCACGACGCATTAGGGATTACATATGATACCTTCAGAACCATCAGTAGCCGCGCCGACGCCCAAAATAACAAAAAAAACCGACGTACTACACGGCATAGATCTACAATATCATCATCTACGATTCAGAGCGTGACGTTTCCTGCGGCGGCTCGTCCCGCGGGCCCTGGTACCTATCCGAGTCGCGCACGAGGAAGAGGACCATCACGGCAGAGACGACGATCGCCTGCGGCAGAGCACGCAAAGTATCAGTCGCGGGCAGACCGTTGGCACGTCAACTCGCCCTCGCTCACCCCGTGGACCCAGAACACGACTTGCGGGAGCGTCGAGATGGTCCTGCACACACACACACACGCGCGCACCATTCCGCGAATGCGTTAGTACACATGTGCCAAGTCGCGAATGCGGAGGAGGGGGAGGAAGGGCACGCACGCGGTCATGACGCTGCCCATGACGACGGGCGAGAGCAGCGTGCCGAGGCTCGAGACCATCTCCACCGCGCCGAGCGCGTCGCCTGGCGCGCACGGGTCAAGTTGGACGGGGTGAAGGTGTTGTGGGCCGACACGCACCTTGTTTGAGCGGGTGCACGGTCGCGACGACGAGGCTGCGCGCGACGGGGCCGCCGCCGCTGCCGAACCCGAGGAGGACGACCGCTATATCCGCCCCGCATCCACGAGTCAAGCCCACTTGCGTAAATGTGAGCAAGGAAAAAGGCGCAACGCACCGCCGATCTGCGCGGCGCGCGTGTGCACCGCGCCGAGGAGGACGTACGCGGCGGCGTTGACGCACCACGAGGCGACCGCGATGTGCACGTCGAGGCGGTCGCTCGTGTCCGTGCTGCCGTTCGGCTTCGGGCGGAGGTAGAACGGGCGCAGGACGCGCCGGACGAGGAGGGGCAGGACGACCGTGAGGGTGAACACGTCGACGAGGCTCAGGGTGGTGAGGACGTACCCCGTCTGCCGGTCCAATCAACCAAAGCACACAGTCAAGGGAGGAGGGAGGGGGCGCGCACCTCGGACGGCTTGTAGTCGAAGCGCGCGGTGAGGTAGAGCACGATGGAGACCGCGCCGTACGCGTCTGCGAGCTGCGCGGCAAAGATGTGCACCGCGCAGTAGAAGAGGCGCCAGTTGCGCCGGCCCGTGCGCGGGTTGCGCGCGGGCCTGAACTGTTTCAGCGGCTCGAACGGCGCGACGAGGCGCCGCCAACTCGATGAGCCCGACGCACGCTGGGCCTCGGCGCGCTGGCGCCGGAGCGCCTCGCGCCTGTCCCGCGTGAAGGACTCGGGGACGACGAAGAACACGTACGCGCCCAGCGCGGCGAGCATGCCCGCGGAGAGGCAGTACACGACGAGGACGTTGTCCGCGCGCTTGGTGATGAGGCCGCCGAGCGAGAAGGAGACGGCGCCGCCGAGGATGCTCCAGCCGCTCTGGGCGCTCATGCCGGCGGTGCGGGCGGCGGCGGGGGTGGTGTCGACGACGAACATGTTGGCGAGGAAGCCGAAGACGGGCGGGGACGCGAGCGAGAGGGCGAGCAGCCAGAGGGCGAGGAGGGCGAGCTCGGGGGCGCCGGGCGGGACGAGGGTGGAGAGGACGAGGGAGGCGCCGTAGCAGGAGGCGAGGGCGAGCATGGCGAGCATGACGGGCTTGCGGCCGTGGCGCGAGGAGAAGAAGCTGAGCGCGCTGTAGCCGACGACGGCTGGGGTTGGGGTGTGTTAGAGACCGCCGTGGGAGGGGTGGGTGGACTCACAGCCGACGCCGTCCATGATGGCGACAAAGGTGAGCATGGCGGAGAACATGCGCTGGACGGGCGGTATCGCGCACTGCTCGTCGGACAGCCCGCCGGGCGGGATGGCGTCGGGGTCGTGGAGGACGTACCACAGGCGGCAGGCGAACTGCTTGAGCATGTAGAACGTGGTCGTGCTCGGGAGGAGCATCGCCAGGCGGTAGACCAGGACGACCGGGAAGATGAGCGTGACGGGGGACACCTTCAGCGGCCCGATGTTCGCATCCTCGGTTTGTTGAGGCTGCAGGAGCGGTTCGGTTTCTGACGTTGGGTCGGGCGAGTCGGTGTGGCTCATGCTGGGATGCGAGCAAGGGGTGCCCGCTGGGTGGTTTAGCAGAGTCTACGGCCAGTATTTGCTGATTAGATTACACCGCGCTGACCAACCAATCGCAGGCCACGATAACACGAGGTGCACCGCCACCTGTCTACGACTTCGACGACGCAGGATCAACCCCTCTCGCGTCCACATTTACACTCGATCCGATACATCCGTCGTCGATACATCCAGTTCTACAGCATACACAATCCCACACCCTCAGTCATCCAACTCCAGACCCTCCTGCGCCGGGATCGGCCTCTCCGCCTGGGGCGTGATGCGCGCGCCGTGGCGCGTCTGCTTCGACTCGCCATAGTCGAGGATCGCGGTCTACCGGCACCGTCAGCGTCAGCGTCATACCAACGAAGACCAGCGGAGGACGTACGTGCGCAGTGACACGGTTATCCCAGATCACGACCGTGTTCGGCTGCCACCTGACGCGCGCCTGGTTCGCCGCGCTCCGGTCGATATGGTCGTACAGCAGGTTCAGGATCGCGTCTGCCCGCCCGCCCGCCCGCGCGCACCGTCAGCGTCCGCGACCCACCCCGAGCAGATAACCGAAACCCACGCACCCGACTCCTCCTTCTTGAGCCCGACGATCCGCCGCGTGAACTGCCGGTTCACGTACAGCGCCTCCTCGCCCGTCACCGGGTGCCGCCGCACCACGGGGTGCACGTTCTCCACCGGCTCCCTGCGCACCACCCCGCCCCTATTGCCCGCCCGGCTGAACTCCGCCTGCGACACGCCCGAGTGCACCGCCTTGAGCGTCTTGAGGAACGCGCGGAACTGCGGGGAGAACGTGCGCAGGAGGGACACCTGCGAGACGAACGCGGTGTCCCCGCCCGTCGCGGGGGCCGCGAGGAGGAAGAAGGTCGTCAGCCCCGGCGGCTGGAGCTCGTAGGAGACGTCGGAGTGCCAGACGGTGGGCTGGAGGGAGTCGTGCAGCTCGTAGTTGAAGGTGGAGGCGCCGTCCCTGGGAGCGAGGGTTGGTGCGGGTCAGAAGGGGAGGGCGGACAAGACGTACTTGTAGACGAGGTGCAGCTCGGGGTAGGCCTCCGGGTGCCCTGAGGTCGGGTGGATGTGAAGCCTGGGAGTACGAGGTTAGGTTTGTGATATGCCCGTGGAGGTGCATATAGCACCACAAAAGCACGGGAAGGAGAAGCCGAGGAACACGCGCGCAGGAAGACGCGGAATGGGTACTTACCGACCAAAGTGGCGTCCCCACTCGAGGTAGAAGTCGGGCCCCGCGTCGATGAAATCTTGCTGGTCGCGGAAGACGACCAAGCCTCTTTGTGCGACCTATGCAGACAGCCGATCGCCATGTCAACACCAACCCAACCCGATATAAAGAACACAATGGGTGGGGGGAACAAAAGCGTGATGCAAACCCAACACCCACCAACAACGCCAACTCGTCCCTCGCATCCGGATCCAGCTTCGCGAGGTTCACGCCGCGCACCTCGGTGCCGAGGTTCGGCGTGATCTCGACGGTGCTCGCGCCCTGGAGGAACGCGCGCGGGTCGGCATGGGCGAGCGCGCGCAGGCCGGGGTCGGCGTGCGCAAAGGGCGTGAGCGGGGGGTAGTGCTCGTCCTTGGGGAAGACGGGGAGCAGGTGCGCGTAGCGGTAGTCCGTGCCGCGCTCGCTGGGCGGCTGTTGCAGGCCCGGGCCGCCGGGGAAGCCCGTGCGGGACTGAGTGTCGGTGTCGCTGTTAGCCGGAGCCGAGGCGTTGAGCGAGAGTTTGGCGGGGAGCGCGGTGCTCAGCTCGGTGATCGTCGCGGTGGCCATTGTGCGAGTGCTTTTGGGTCTGTATGTATGCGTAGCCGTGCGCGGGCATGGCTGCGTGGTTCTGCGGAGATATAGGACGTGTATTCGCCATTTGCGATTCGGTGTGCGCCATTATGAGTTCACGAGCAGAGGCGTTATTTGTGGAGGGTGATAAGGTCATGGGTGGCCCGGCCCGCGACTGCGAGACTCTGGCACCGGGACCCGAGGCACTTGTCGTTGATCAAGATGAGTGTAGTGGCACAGCTCCATAGACGGGGGTATGGTGGATACGCCGCAAAGCGTGAAAGCAGGCCGCGTCCTGGTTAAATTTGCTGGATGTAGCAATAGCGTTAGTACTCCGTTCCAAGCACATATGTCGGGAAAACCCAAGAAAGCATCAGGCACGACCCCCTCTGCACGCAATCATGTCGAGTTATCGGTGGGGATGGCGTTCTCAGACATACACGGCAGCCCCGGCCGGACGTCCACAGCGGTTCCGGTGTCCTCTTTGCGGTGGCGCCAGACCCCAGCCAAACAGGCGCCCACAAAGCCACGTTGATCGACGGAGGATCGGGACGACGGATCTTGGCACATGCGAGACAGGGCCCGCTGGCTATTGTGAATGACAATAAGCCTGCGCGAGACAAAAGAGCTTCGCAGCCCGTATCGACAGATCGCAGCGAGATAGCCTCGCCCGGTGACTCCGTGCTGTGACTGCCGTACGCGTTGTCGGCCTCGCAGCGCGACTTTGTACGCACAGGAAACATACAAAGCTGCGCGGAATAGCGCACCCTGTGCTGGGTATGAGCAACTGGAGATGCGGCTAGATGATGGTACGTCCAGCCCCGCTTCGTTGTAATGAAATGGAATGCGATTACCCCCGCTCCCAGGCTTTTTGTGAAGATAGCGGACACCCGTCACGCAGACTAATTGTCTCATCCCCCCCCCCCGGATGGAAATTCAGTCGCTTCTCCCGCCGAGCCAGGGCAGAGTTTACATGAAACCGCCTTATGACCTCCTCTCGCCAGGCCACACAAACTTACCCGAGCATGCACAAAAGGCCGCTGCCCGTGCGCCCAAATCCCAGTCGCGAATCCCCCTCCGAGTCCTGCGGCACCCCGTCGTGCTTTAACCCCCCCCCTCTCTCTTTCATTCACTCACGCCCTAGCCCGCTCGCGATATGGAGGCGGACGCCCACACCACCGGCGCCGCCGGCTACCTCGCCAGCCTCCCCCAGTTCCGCTTCCGCAGGCCCGCGCCCGACGTCCCGGAGGACGTCGACGACCCCCTCATGGAGCACTTCAACGACCCCAACTACGATCTGAGCACGTGCGTGCCCAGCAGCCCGTCCGTCTCCAGCGGGTTCGACGCCCACGAGAACAAGTTCCGCGCCGTGTCCGCGTCCGAGGGCTTCACCGGCACGACGAACGTCGACACGGAGTCGCAGGATGACAGCGACCGGAGTACGACGGGCACGCCCGATTTGAAGCACGAGATTGAGTTCAACGAGTGAGTGCTGGGGTGGTTCTGCCGCTGGGTGGATTTTGACCCTTTACCAGTGATTCGCCGTACCCCGAGGTGCGAGCCGCGGTGGCTAGCACCGACGACCCTCTCATGCCTGTGAATACCTTCCGGATGTGGTTCCTGGGGATTATCGTATCTATCCTCGTCCCAGGATGCAACCAGTTCTTCAGTCTGCGCTGTAAGCCCTGCCGCCTTCACCTCACCCCAACTCCACTGAACTTCCCTCCTCAGACCCCTCCGTCTTCTTCACCTCCCTCGTCGTCCAGCTCGTCGCCCTCCCCTGCGGCAAGTTCCTCGAATGGCTCCTCCCCGCCAAGCGCCTGCGCATCGGGCGCTTCTCCATGTCGCTCAACCCGGGGCCGTTCAACATCAAGGAGCACACCGTCATCACCGTCATGGCGAACGTGACGCAGATGGGCGCGTACGCGACGGACACCATCCTCACGCAGCGCGTCTTCTACAACCAGAACTGGGGGCTCGGCTACCAGTTCCTGCTGTGCATCTCCTCGCAGGTCATTGGCTACTCCTTCGCCGGGCTCATCCGCCAGTTCGTCGTGTGGCCGAGCAGCATGATCTGGCCCGGCGCGCTCGTCAACGCCGCGCTGTTCAACACGCTGCACCGGAACTACGGGAAGAAGGAGCGGCGGCACTGGAGCAGGGAGAAGTTCTTCCTCGTCGCGATGTGCTGCAGCTTTGTGTGGTACTGGGTGCCCGGGTACCTCTGGACGGGCTTGAGCATGTTCAACTGGGTGTGCTGGATCGCGCCCAACAATGTCGTGGTCAACCAGCTGTTTGGGACCCTGTCCGGGCTCGGCATGGGCTTGTTCACGTTCGACTGGAGCATGATCGCGTACATCGGGAGTCCGTTGGTTTCCCCCGTACGTGACATTCCCCTCCCTCCCAGGAACTCTAAGCTAACTTTCTGTTTTTAGTGGTGGGCAGAAGCGAATACTCTCGTCGCCTTCATCTTTTTCTTCTGGATCCTCACGCCGATCATTTACTGTGAGCTTTTCTGTAGCATCTGGTAATATACCTGCTAACCGCGCGCAACTCCACAGACAAGAATGTCTTCTTCACAGCCTTCCTGCCCATGTCGTCCAGCGGCGCGTTTGATCGCTTCGGCATGCAGTACAACGTCTCCGCCATCGTGACGGACGGCATCTTCGACGTCGACAAATTCGAGGCGTACTCGCCCATGTTCCTGTCCGCGACGTTCATCGTCTCGTACGGACCGGCGTTCGCGATCTTCACGTCCATCTTCGTGCACACTTTCCGTATGTATCAGTGCTTTGCCTTTTGTTCGTGCATGTGCTCACTGATACTTGACAGTGTGGTACCGCCGGGACATCATGCGTCAATTCCGCCGCACGATCCGTGACGAGCGCGACGTCCACTCGCGGCTCATGCAGGTGTACAAGGAGGTGCCTGCATATTGGTACGGCCTGCTGGGTCTCGTCTGCTTCATCCTCGGCGTCATCGCCATCGAGACCAACCCGACTGGCTTCCCCACCTGGGCGTACATCATCGCGCTCCTCATCGCCGCCGTCTTCACGCTCCCCGCCGCGATGATCCAGGCGATCACGAACCAGCAGATCCCGATCAACACGCTCGTCGAGATCGTCGTCGGCTACATGCTGCCCGGGCGGCCCGTCGCGATGATGCTCTTCAAGACGTACGGCTACATCTCCGTCTCGCAGGCGACGACCTTCTCCGGCGACCTCAAGCTCGGCCACTACATGAAGGTGCCGCCGCGCATCATGTTCGCCGCGCAGACGATCGCGAGCGTCGTCAGCTGCTTCGTCGTCGTGCTCGTCCAGGCGTGGATGTTCGAGAACATCCCCGACATCTGCACGGACCAGCAGGAGCACGGCTTCATCTGCCCGAGCTCGAACACGTTCGCGACCGCCTCGCTCATCTGGGGCGGCGTCGGCCCCGCGCGCTTCTTCGGCCCCGGCGCGCTGTACTACCCGCTCGTGTTCTTCTTCCTCATCGGCGCCGTCGCGCCCGTGCCGTTCTACTACCTCGCGCGGCGCTACCCGCACTCGCTCTGGCGGTACGTGAACATGCCCGTGTTCTTCGCGGGCGTCACCGCGCTCCCGCCCGCGAGCGGGATCAACTACTCCGCGTGGGCGTTCACGGGCTTCGTCTTCCAGTACGTCGTGCGGCGCTACCGCTTCCGCTGGTGGATGCGCTACAACTACATCCTCTCCGCCGCGTTGGACTCGGGTGTCGCGATCGGCTCGATCGTCATCTTCTTCACGCTGTTCATGCCCAAGGGCGGCATCAACCTCGAGTGGTGGGGGAACACGGTGTGGATGAACACCGCGGATGCGATGGGTCTCCCGCTCAAGATGCCAGATCCCATCAACGGGTTCACGTCCGCAGTACGACCATCTTGAGCTCGATTACTTGAGGGCGTGTGGTCAGGCATGTCCTGCTCTAGATGATTCAAACGATCTTATATTTCTTATGTTCAATTATTGCTAAACGCATATCTCACGACTCCTGTACAGCATCATGGCCTCTTTACCAGCATTGTATCATTCACAGCTTTCTCTCTCCTGGTTACTTTCTCATTCTTACTTTGGATGCGGTTGATGCCGCTTTTGCTTATGATTGGGCTTTGATCAAGCTCCTTTTCGACACAGTGACGATTACCTGTATCATCACCCTTTGGCTGTATTACTTACAAAATGACATGCACGAGCGAGACGCTTTGATGATACTACATGGCCCACAATTGAAAGCGATGAAGACTGCCGCTGGTGATTTCAGCGATAAGCTAAAGAATGCAAGACTAGCTGCTTCAGATTATGGGTCTGGCAGTAGACTCCCTTGCGTGCGCTCGATAGAACGTCTTTTCGTAGTACAGAGATGGACAAAAAAAGAATTTCTACA
The DNA here is from genome assembly GCF_000344685.1 of Gloeophyllum trabeum ATCC 11539. Classification (NCBI taxonomy): domain Eukaryota; kingdom Fungi; phylum Basidiomycota; class Agaricomycetes; order Gloeophyllales; family Gloeophyllaceae; genus Gloeophyllum; species Gloeophyllum trabeum. The sequence continues at coordinate 3,264,535 of NW_006920410.1, read as the reverse complement.
ACTAAGCAGTCTCCATGCTCTCGTCAGTAGATCCCCAAACCCGCACCTCTCTTCCTGTGACCCCCCATATCTCTTTGCCTTGGTGGCCGAAGACAATGTCGGATACCTCGCCGCCCTCCTCAAACCTGACAAGCTCCTCCCATGACTTGTGTGCATATACCCGCGCACCCTCGCTCCCTGCCACACCCAACAATTGAGCACTGTAATCGTAAGTCACCTTGTTGATCTTGAAATCATCGCCCAAGGCTATCGAGTGCGCAATTCTAGGCTTACGCAAGTCCCAGACAGCCATGGATGACAAGGAGTCTGGCGCAAGCAGGTGGTATCCGTTTTCAGAGAAGCTGGTAGTGTGTACCGTGAACGGTGTGCTACCCTCCGGCGTGAGTGTAGCAGCAATACCGCCGGACCGTATATCGTATATTTGGATGGTAGATGCTGGCGTGCCGACTGCCAGAAGCATGCCGTCGGGATGGATGGAAAGCGACGTGAGAGGTTCATCCGCCGGTGCGGAGAAGTAAACTTGCTTGAAGTTGGTCAAGTCGTGGAGTGAATATGACTTGTCGTGGGAAGCAAGGGCGAGGATAGTTGACGTGGGGTGTACAGCCAGACCAGTAATTTCGCCTTTGTGAGACCGGATGGTAGACTTGGGCAAATACTCGCCAGACGTAGCGTCATGTGACCAGATCTTCGCCATCTTGTCCGCTCCGCCAGATATCAATAGCGTAGGCTCGCCGTCCTTCTCTCGGAATGCGACATGATTGACCTTCTTGGTGTGACCTTTGAGGGTGGCCAAGACCTTGTCCGTATCTCTGTCATAGAGCTGAACAATTTTATCGTTACCACCAGTGAGGAAGTGTGAGGGGTCAACACGCGAAACGGCCAAGGCAGTCACACCAGCAGGGGAGGCAGAGTGGAGAGAGGGAATGGTGTGCTTAGCCTTGAAGGTCTTGACTTCAGCAGGAGTGGCGTAGTTCGCGGGAGGCTTGCGCTTTTTGCGGGCGGCGGACAGAGTTTGGTGGGTCTCGTCAATCTGAGACACGATATCTGCTGGAAGGCCTCCTGCACCCTCATCGCCCATCTCAACGTCTCCACCTGACGGCGCTGACGGCGCAATGCCCATTGAGGCTTGTACGCTGGCAAGGGCGCTGCAAACATAAGATCTGTCTCAGAATGGAGCGCCACTAAGAAAACGCTGAACCACTCACTCCCTGGCAGCGTCACGCTCTTTCATTAACCGCGCTACAACACGAGTAGCTGCATCTTGCGCGTATAAAGAGTAACTGAGCTCCTGACGCGTCGAGTTGTATTGTTGTTTGAGAGCAAAGGTCTCCAACACGAGCGCGTCCCATTCATTTTGGAGGGTCTGCAGTAGGGCAGGAATGGACGTCTGCGCGGGTGCTCGTGGCGGAGCAGCATTAGGGCCTGGCAACAGGATTATTACAACGGCTCGAGCGGAGGCGTAGACAGTGAACGCACTAGCTTTGACTGCAATAAGGTCGGAGTCCTCCAACTTCTCTCCTGTCACAGGATCCGTGCCATTTTCGTTGATATACTTCTGAATGAGACGCCGCTCGTACACATGCCCGGATTTCGCAGAGACCACCGGGTCCTGGGGGACTTCACCAGAGATGGCGCAGAAGAACATACTAAAGAGCCTGGCCGGATGAGGCCAACGCGGTGTACAACCCAAAGTCGCGCTTGTTGACGATTGTTTATTCCTTTACGAAACGGCGGCCATCCATCTCATGTCGGAAAAGCAGCAGCGACTTGTTCTCTCGATTATCGACTTCTTGAACCAGTCCATAAAGGACGGAACAGTCAAGCAGGACGATAGGGAAGGTCTTGAGGTTGCCAGTAAGTCAACTCACCCCTGGTCGTAGGTTGTACCTAGGGACTCATGCATCACCAGTCCAATGTATCGGCGAAGCCTTTGGTGTCGATCCTGCGAATGAGGAGCAATGTAGCAAGCTCAGTATCAAGCCTGCGACACTCCAGACCATATTCGATGTATTCCTGAAGACTCGAGACAAGGTGGGGGGCGGCCCCGCTGCAGGGCCATCGAATTCGGTGCCTTCCACGTCCAAGGGTCCATCCGCCCAAGATAAGGCAAACGCGGAGAAGTTCAAGGCGGAAGGGAATGCATTCATGTCGAGCAAGAAATACGATGACGCTATCGCGTCCTACGGTAAAGCTATCGACTTGGACCCCACCAACGCGGTTTACTACTCGAATCGGGCTGCTGCGTACTCAAGTAAAGGGGATCATTTGGCCGCTATCGGAGACGCCGAGAAGGCCATTGAGGTAGACCCCTCCTTCGCCAAAGCATATCATCGCTTGGGGTGAGTATCGTCAGCGTCGAGTCTTATCGACCGTTTCAGGTAGCATAAGACTGAATACGTTCCCATCATTCAGACACGCACATTACTGTCTAGCAGACTACCGAGCTTCAGCTGCCGCGTTCAAGCGAGGATTGGAGAAAGATCCTTCCAATGCCAGCCTGAAGCAGGGCCTTCAGAACGCAGAGGCTCGTATCGTCCCGGATGATGATGACGAGATGCCCCCTCTGGAGGATCCTACCACAGGTATCTCAGGGTCAGGGGCAGGGGCGGGCCCTGGAGGAGGGTTGGGTAACATGGCTGGTATGGCTGACATGTTGAGGAACATGGGTGGTGGGGGAGGAGCGGGAGCAGGAGCGGGAGCCGGGGGGATGCCCGATCTTGGCGGTCTGTTAGGAAATCCCATGCTCATGCAAATGGCCCAACAGATGATGCAGAACGGAGGGATGGAGCGCCTTATGTCCAACCCCGCGGTCGCAAATATGGTTGGTTATCATCTGTGCCTGTCCTATTCACTTGAAATTAACCCAACGGCGTCCTAGATGAACCGTATGCAGGGCGGAGAAATGCCCTCTATGTCGGAGATAATGAATGACCCGCAACTTAGAGATCTGTATGTTTCGTGCCGCGTTGCATTTGAAATACCATGGGACTTACCGTGTACTCCAGGGCATCACAGTTCGGTGCCGGAGGCGGTCGATGACCAATCTTTCTTGTTGCTACACGATTTTTTTCACAGTGGCAATGCTCCAAGATCTTCCATCCAGTTCAGATTTGGTTTGTTCACACTGAAACTGCGTGGTGAATTGTTTGTTATCGTTCTGAATGGACAGCAATAATTTCCGTGCGCTTATCAATTTGACCCCATCCTGTCTTAAGGTTGAGCATCGCACACACATCGGTGTATCAGGAGGTGACAATTACTCAAGCCGGCTAGGCTCTGCTGCCATGTCCCTATGTTCTCGGAGTCTTTCATGCCTTTGTAATCCGTCCTTCAACGTCGGCGCAGGGAATCGTGCTCGGGCTGCAGCCCTCTCGACGAATGCACAGTCCACAAAGGAAGATGACATAGGCCCGTAAATCGCCAGTGAATGACATGCTACAATCTAAATAATACACAGCTACTGCATATGAACAGTTTTGTCCGAGGTATACAAGTGAGCGACCAAAGCAGAGGACGTCGATAGCATGGTACAGAGGTGACAGCAAAAACAGTGATTTGACCCGTGTTTGAATGAATACATATGCGAAGGGAAATGTCCGGAACGAAGCGCATCGTCGACAGATGAGACCATGTCAGTCATGTTATACATGTATGTCGGTGTCTGGGCTCAACGACAGCCTGAGCCTGGCCTTGGATTCTTTCTCTTTTATTTTTCTGGCCAATGTCGGCGGTACATCAGACAGTTGCACAGGTAACCCGTGGTGATGAGCCTGTTAAATTGTGGGAAAATGCCCGTTTTCATTAGCAACTCTGTCACATGAATGCGATGAAGGGCCGGGCATAGGGCCCATATAAGACCACGTACGTGTAGAAGATGGTATCTCAGCCCGCTGAGCTGCTTGTATACATTGGGGCACGATGGGTGGGGACAGCGATGTTCCTTCCGTTTCTCATACTTCGTGGAGGACCTCACGGCAACGCTGCCGTCACTATTTAGGCCCGACAGAACTGTATTTGAAGCGGCGTCGGCGGGGGTGGCGGGAGGCGAAGAAGGAGCGGAAGCGGTCGTGATTGCCTTGATGAAGTGCGCCTTGGATCTATCGAGAAGCACGGTTCGAATGTCAAATCATCTATCGATCCGACAGGAAGACTTACACTTGTAGATGGTACTGCAGTCCGTTCAGACTCTGGACTCCGTGTCAACCATGAATCCTAGCTGAAGGTCATGCGACATACCTTCCAACCCCTCCCACATCCTTCCAACCCACACCGGAATGGCTGGTCATTGCCAGTGCCACCAACGGCGATGATATTCATGTCAGCATGCCGTTCCTTACAGTGCTCAGAAAGGCCGTGGGAGGTGGCAAATATCGAGGAGCTGGTGGCAGCTGAAGCAGGCCAGCATTGCGGATGACCACAAGCGTAGGCCTTGATGGAAGGGCTATTGACCGCGTCAGTAATATGCGCACGTCGAAATGCATCATCACTCACTCTGAAGAAACCGGTAGATCCGAGTCGAGCTTGCGCGGTCGGTCTCCTTGCTTCCTTCGGGCGCCCTGCGCCGTGGCCGTAGAAGGTCGGCTTCGTCCGCGGCGACGGACGCCTGACGGCCCCGAGCCGGCGGGCGAATTGCGTGAGCTGGTCTCACTTATCCCATGGAGATCTGGCTCCGCTGGCGAGAGTTGTATGACGGCCGGAGGGCGAGGTGATGCAGCCGTGGGGGTGTACGAAGAGTAAGGGGACGGACAGACATCCGGCAGATGGCTATCCTCAGGAACGTGTTGCGACTCGGGAATGGTGATGGTGATAGGTGAAACGTTGTGTTCAGAGACGGGCGATATGTTTTGATGGTATGGAAAGCAGTTCTGGTTATCCGGGTTTCCCTCGCCCATGACGATGTCCTGATGTTCGTTCCGGCGGTCATGGCCATCGTGAGCAAAGGATATCGAAGTGACCTGCGGCGGGCAGTCATGGCCCAAAGAGATCTGAGTGCATGGGGCGCGATTGTCGCCGTATGTGTGGGCAGAGACATCGATAGGGGCGTAACCGTTAGGCGCGAAGTTGTACGATTGAGGACAGGCCTGCACCTGCCCACCGTACTCAGGATTATATACAGGTATATCTGGCGACCTCTCGACATTCCTATGAAGATCGGCGCTCTGTGGATCGCAGTCAACGTGTATCTGGCCGCTCGTAATTTCATAATTGAATTGCGGACGTTGTTGCTCACTGTCAGGAGGCTGTGCCGGGGGTAACCTCGGCTGGGGCCTCGGAGTGGACAGCGCAGAACTCAGAGAGGACGATGTGAATTGGAAAGGTGGGGGATCGACCCTAGGTATAATCCCATGGCTGGTGTCTATTCCGGTTGTTTCTGCTCCGTCCAGAGACAAAGGGGCATCCGTGGTATATGTCTGCCAGTAAGAGAGCACTGGCAGATCGGTCCATGACGACGAGACCGAAGGATCAGATGCTGGTGTAGTATTTTGAACAGCAGGGGCCGGATCAAGAGCGACAGAAGGCTGAGCGTGGCTCTTCTTTCTCTCGAGGAGCCTCCATCTAAGGCAAGAGTTGTCGATGAGCTTGTTTGAGCCAAACTAACTAGAGCACACTGGCGTAGTGAACACACCTATTTCGACAAGCTAGACCGCTGCGTGTCAATTCCTGGCCAATCTGACCCCATTTGCCTCCCAGCCTCTGGTATAAGTCTAATAATACGGAGTCCTCCTCCGGTGTCCATTCACTCTTCTTCAGAGATGGATCTAAGGCCTCTCTGTACCGTTTCGAGCAAGCGTCGTCCGTGCGACCGGGGATCTGACGCGCAATAAGCGACCACTTCGTGTGATGCTTCGCGTAGAGCTGCAACAGGAGCTCGTCTTCCTCAGGCGTCCACGCAGACTTCTTAACATTGGGTGACAAAGAATGCCTCCATCTCTACAGAAAAAGTCTAATCAAGCAATGGAGAGCTTGGGAATGGGCAGGAAGCGCATACCTTTCGACACGCTTTATTAGTTCTACCTGGCACGAATTGGGCGATAGTCTTCCAGTTGTCGTTTTCCCCGTGAATAGCGACCGCTTGCCTCAAAAACGCATCTTCTTGAGCAGTCCAGGGCCTTCCGACGTTCCTCTCCATCATTTCTCATCGGGTGGGCAGAGCATAACATAGGTTAATCGACATTCTCATTGGCCCTATTTGGTCCGGTTCTCAGAGATTGCCCCCGAGCGCGTAAACCGGCGGCGCAACGTGACCGTAACGTAAGGAAGCCGTGGCGCGGTACCGAGCTTAGTTTGTTTGCTTGCGACCGCTCAGGTGTGTACTCTAAGTCGTCGCGAACGTTGTCGGCGGTGCGGACTTACGGATCTTAGTATGATCGTCGACTATTCGTCTGACGACGAGGCGGGGCCCTCAAAAACCCAGGATGTCTTCAATCTCTCATCTTTGCCGGTGACGAAGAAACCACGCGTGGAGGAGCAGCCTTCGCGGCCAGTGGCGGCTAATGCAGCCCCAGATGTTCTGGCTGAGGTGCGTCGCAACTGTCTGTGGGTGTTGGTGCAGGATGTCTGACACCCATGCACAGGACCCCCTCCACCAAACGTCCCTCATCACGCGCCCGACCGACACCCAAATGCACGTCAACATCCCTCTCGAGTCCATGACCCTCCCCACCCAGGGCCCCGAGAATCCCTTCGGTCCTACGAATCGATTTGCTACGCAGAACGCGTTAGCCGGCCATGTGGAGGAACAGGAGATGACCGACCACGCGTTCCGGCAGCAACATCTGACCTATTCCATTCTCGGGTACTCGGCCAACCCTTCAATAGATCCCAATGCGCCGGCACTTCTAGGTAACGCTGAAGCTGCCGCCGCCAATGGGTACGCAACGCTCGGCTCGCTATCGGTCCCAAAAGAGCGGAGGAAGGAACTCAAACGCAAGAGAAAGGCCAAAGGTGATCTTGAGATTGTGGATGGCGAAGGCGCCTATGTCGGGCCATGGGCGTCATGGGAGGGTGACGAGCCACAAGGCATTCTCCCAGAGGGCGCTGACGTGGAGGAAGAAGAAGACGACGAAGACGAACCTGAGGAAGAGATCAAGACCAAAAAGGCCAAACCTAAGCGCGGTGCACCGGGTCAAGAGACATCTGTTTTCCACGGCAAGTCAATGACCGACTATCAGGGCCGGACATACATGCACCCGCCTATATCGGAGGCACCACAATTGCAGGAAGAGCCAGGGTCTCAAGAATGCTTCATTCCCAAAGTTTGTGTGCACACTTGGACTGGGCATACGAACGCAGTCTCGGTTATACGGCTATTCCCCCAAACTGGCCATCTCATGTTGAGTGGGTCGATGGACACTAAGATCAAGGTACGTTATAGTATTGCTCCACGGATGTGCCTCACGGGTCACCTGCACAGCTTTGGGACGTTTATACGAGTGGCAACTGCTTAAGGACCTTCCACGGGCACGTGAAGGCCGTAAAGGACCTGGCCTTTTCCAACGATGGCCGCAGGTTCCTTTCGTGTTCCTACGACCGCAGCATGAAGCTGTGGGACACGGAGACCGGACAATGTCTGAAACGGTTTAGCAACGGCAAGATCCCATACTGTATAAAGTTTCACCCGGACGAGGATAAACAACATATCTTCTTAGCCGGCATGAGTGATAAGAAGATTGTACAGGTCAGTGTAACGTCACGTAAATCTTCCCATGTTTAGCTGACAGCCCCAACAGTACGACATGAATTCGGGCGAGATTACCCAGGAATACGACCAGCATCTCGGGCCCGTGAACACCATCACTTTCGTTGACGAAAATCGACGGTTTGTCACCACCTCCGACGACAAGACTATCCGGGCATGGGATTGGGACATCCCCGTGGTGATCAAGTATATTGCCGAACCCTACATGCACTCAATGCCTGCCGTGACTCTACACCCATCCAGTATGTGCCGAGCGCCACGTTATCTGATAGTTTATTCGCACTTACCATATTCGCCCGAATAGACAAATATTTCGCCGCCCAGTCCTTAGACAACCAAATCCTTATATATAGCACGGATACTTTCCGACAAAACCGCAAGAAGCGATTTGCTGGTCATACGGTTGCGGGTTACGCATGCCAGGTCGGCTTTTCACCCGACGGAAAGTGGATCTCGAGTGGGGACGCCGAGGGGAATGTGGTATTCTGGGAGTGGAAGACCGGCAGGATCAAGAAGAGGTTGATGGCCCACTCCAAGGTAGTCATCGCCCATGAGTGGCTACCGCATGAGACTGTGAGTCCCTTTACAGCACGCAAGATCATGTGAATTATCAACAGTCTTTCTGACTATTTAATAGTCTAAGGTTGTCACCGCATCGTGGGACGGCCTGATAAAACTATGGGTCAGTATCTAGTTCCCCTTCTCTCAGCGATCCTCGTTTACTTACTTTGTCACTTGCAGGACTAATCCTGTGTACCAATACGATGTATAATATGCCTTCGGCTCGGCTCGTTGGTCCTTGTGTAATAATTGCCTCACTTTTGCAATAGTCGCAGTGAGCTTAAGCTGGTCATAAGAGTAAGAAGATCGCCGTCAGGCCACTTCCACACGCGGAGCCGTAACCGCAAAACCAGGAGAATGGGAATCTATCCCCGACTCGAGGTGAAATTTCACAAGGTCCTCCGGTAGAAGCCCCAGTGTCTTGTGTATGTGCAGGTGCGCCATCTGATGTAGCGAATCACCTGTGAGCCCGAGTAAGGGACTCCTCGGGCTATCCCTTACTCGGGCTCTGAGGTTGAGTATTAAGAACCACGGGTTCTGCAGCCGCGTACCGGGATCTTCCTCTCCTCGTCAATTCTCGACTCCCTCTGTTCCCAGAGCGTAAAGGGGTAAATACCCGAATGGCGTTATGCAGCAACATCAGGACATCGTCATAGCGAAGGTAAGTCCAGGCTTCTTCCAGCAGCTGGTTCTGTGAAGTCCTTCTCGGGCACTTTCAGCATCTCCTGTTGGGCCACAGCCAGTTGCGTGGCTTTAATCTTATGTACTGTATATGAACGGCGGAATCCGCCTGGAATCAGCTCAGGTTGCCGAAGGCAGGAGTACTGACTCAAGCACGTCTCGCGTCGAGATACGCCTATCAGAACAACAAGATATATTTGGTGAATTGCTTCACATCGATCCACCTCGACCTCGTCATAAATACCCAGTTCGCCAGTCGTTCCTTGCTAGACCCAGGCTCCTAGAACCATCCGTCTCGCGTCCTCGATCCTCTCTGCTAGGGCGTGTGTGAAGATGTTATCTAATATGGCTTATATAATGTAATTTATTTATAGCTGTGTTTCCTGATTAAGCCGAACGGTGAGGATGAGGACGCTATGAGACGGCTGGCCCAACTCGTCGTCCGAGGTTTCACCGGAATTATGTAAGTTAGCTAAGCGACTAACGACGCGTCGGTTTACTGTTGGTTTATTGACGTTCGTCGACTGCCCGATTCGGATTGAGGCTTGCTCTTCGAGCATGTCCTCTGCTCATCCGCGCATTGACGGCGGGGGGACGGGGATAAAATCTGACGGTAATATAGCAAGCCATTTCTTCGATAGTGAAACAATAATGCGCGAGTGTCTAGGGGTCTGTTGCTATATTTTCGATGAATAGATTAATTTACATACAATGCAAAGTCCAAGCACCAAGTTCTTCATTGCAGAGTAGCCTGAGACCTTATAA
>NW_006920410.1:3206692-3254225 GCF_000344685.1 Gloeophyllum trabeum ATCC 11539 | reverse complement strand
TAGATTAATTTACATACAATGCAAAGTCCAAGCACCAAGTTCTTCATTGCAGAGTAGCCTGAGACCTTATAATATTGTGTGTGTAGTTAGTCTCCTTTGGCTTTGGTATGCAAAGAGAAAGAGAGAGACCAGAGCAGCTTCCCCTATCTAGACTGTTGTGGTAAATAGTCATTCATTGTTTTGTTTGTTGAATTGGGATGTTCCCAGTGCAGTTGGTGAACGTGCATGTCATCAATAATACAGATATAGCACTACTCTGATATGGACATCTTTAAGTCCACGACGCCGTCAATGCGCGGATGAGCAGAGGACATGCTCGAAGAGCAAGCCTCAATCCGAATCGGGCAGTCGACGAACGTCAATAAACCAACAGTAAACCGACGCGTCGTTAGTCGCTTAGCTAACTTACATAATTCCGGTGAAACCTCGGACGACGAGTTGGGCCAGCCGTCTGGGAGGTTACGCATATGGTTGCTCGATATCAATATCGAGTGGCTGTGCCACTTCGTGGGACGAACCTACCAAACTCAACGAGTTATCGAGTGGCTGTGCCAAAGGCGCCACAACGGCTGCTGTGGCTCTCCCCGAGGAGAACTCGATTTGTGCCTGCCATGACAGGTGCCGGACGAGCTCCCGTACGTGGGTACAATAGGTAAAATACCTGTGTATACTGTATACTTGAGACCATATATATGAAGGTAGATGCGGCTTGATATCCATTACCCCAAATCATACCAACAGACCTTGATGACCATGCAGAGTTTTTATGGAGCAGTGAATGCTGAGTGTTCAGCACTCAGCAGCAGTTAGACAGTTTACAGCAGTAGATTTACAGAATTATTTTTAATGCAATATCCTCTGCGCAGTTGGCCTGACTGGGTGTCACCGCATCTACAGATATCCGCAGTAATCCAGACCTTGTAAGGCGGCGTGGAGGGGGGAAAGCGTGCAAATTACAGATTCAATGCTAAACCTCTTTCGTGGAATTGTGGGGGAGTGGTGTTTGCCTCGAATGTTTGATATAAGAAGTCACTGCCCCGGCCCGGGAGGGCCCCAAATTGAGGAATTACACAGTATTTTGGGCTTGAATCGTCTTCAGAAAATATGCATGGACTAGCTGCAGACTTTCTCATGGTTTCAGTTGCCGTTTTATAGGAGATATATCTCAGAGAACGATGGACGGGTTGTGTACTACTATGGCCCCGGAGGGGCCGGACAAATTCGATTTTAGTAGTATTTACACTCGGATTTTACGGTAAAACATGCCATCTGTCACTCACTAGCTGCTTTGCTCCTACTTCAGGGCTCTGAGGGCGATTTGTGGAGCATAGGCCCGAGAGTAACGTAGATTTCGGTCCCAAGGGCCTCGAAGCCACAACTGCCACATGGCTCTCTGAGCCAATCCCAATTTTTCCTTTTTCTTTTTCTTTTTATTTTCTTTTATTGCAACTCTATCATTATCGAGCCAGCCGTCTCATAGCGTCCTCATCCTCACCGTTCGGCTTAATCAGGAAACACAGCTATAAATAAATTACATTATATAAGCCATATTAGATAACATCTTCACACACGCCCTAGCAGAGAGGATCGAGGACGCGAGACGGATGGTTCTAGGAGCCTGGGGTGGCGCGCGCAACGCCACTACCGCACGGTGCATTGCATCGCAAACTCTCTAATTGCACTCGGGAAACCCCAATTGCGGTGCGGCTGATGGAGACCTGACCCACGAAGGAGCACTGCATCCTGAGTTCCATGCGAGATATGTGGCGTCTGCCCAAACGGGGTCCAACTGATCATGAGTGCCTGAGGATACGGGTCTCGAGACCAATGTGCACAGGAAGAGCTTTAAGGACGATGGATCCGGCACTCTGGCCAATTGTGCTACGGACACACTCGTGGTGGTCCTTCGACCAGGGGGATGCCAGGAGGGTGTGGAGACCCAACAATCGGCCATGCATAGGTGATAGAATGACGGTTGGAAATGCAGCTGCTCGAGTCTAACCGGTGCCACCAACATAACATCCAGGTTGCCGCCTCAGCCACCTGCAGTGATACCGGCAGTGATTACGTCCTGTGACGCCACGTAGACCAAGACGAGAGGAAGGAAACGGCAGACCGTAGATGCTCTGACAGTGTTTGTTGACATGTACAACTGAACTGATGGGCCTAACAATGGTTCGGGCGTAGTGTGCATTCAGCGATTACTACACCAGGAGGGTCCGTAGCTTGTATCTGCACCCTGTGCTTTCGGGTGACCAATACGCATAGCCTTGGCTGCTCCTGTATGCAGCCGTAGCGAGTTGTGCGATATCCCTCTTCACGTCCTGGATGGGCGAATCGGGGGAGCACGATCCTAGATCTAGAGTGCAGCCGCTTTAGTCAGCAGTGAGACCTTTGATCAGCGCTCTTCGGTTGAAATAACCTGAGCGGAGCCAGGGTCATTGCCTGTGTAACAGGATCCGTTCAATTTCGTGCAGCTTCAGTATCCGGGTGATGACCTAGATTCCTCCCTCCTGCTAACCTGTGTCTCGGCCTCCACACGTTTATACCTCAGAGCAATGTTAGCGCAGAAATTATGTGGTAGTTTCATTGCAGTCCAGTCTGGCATAGTTCGCCGCGGACGCAAATCGGACTATGCAGCAGAGCCACCGCGAATCGCGAGGAAATGAAAGAAGGTTGATTTCGTACAGTTCAGATATAGCCCCTTGACAAACAGAGATTGCCAGGGAACGAAGAAACCGACCGCGGCTGCTGGGACTTGAAAGGGCTCTTAATTGTAACCGATAGCAGGGGAACCGGTCACTCATATATATTCGGGCCCCGAACAAGATACAGGGGGCCGTCAGCTTGTCCAGTTAGGTAGGATAGTGTCCCTGGATACGGCAACCGTCGCTTCCAAAGGTATACTGTAGCCTTGGGCTGGTGAGACGAGCTGTTGGATACCGGCTGCCCTTGTTCAAGGGATGCAATAATGGTCGTTGGTGCAAGGATACGCTGTAATAGCACTGCTGGCATCCCACACGCCAATCTTAACCTCGGTGGCCGGCCATCTGTCTGTTGAACAATAGCTCAGCGTTCAGCCATGACCGGCAGGGAGATCGTTCAGAATAGACAGGGCTGGTCGCCGCAGCAAGCGTGGATCCGACGCTCTAGACTTGAGCAATAGCATATTGCCAGAGCAGGACCTCCTCAGTGGCGTCCCATAGCTTCAGAGTAGTCCTGATATGTACCGAGCATCGTTCCATGCATGTCCACATCAACCTAGCTAAAGCTTGGATTGCTCATGAGTCACAACCTCTCCACAGCTAACGGCAGATTAGATATCCCGTGATCAAGACGGGTCAGAGGCGGGCAGTGATATGAGATCCACGAGGCAGAGAGAACTTTCATTTCCGCTCGCAGTTGTCGCGAAAGGAGACAAAGTCGCGACGGTTTGGCGAACAGGCAGTCCAGCCGCCGGACTCCTCCAGACGTGGGAGACCAGGATTGGGCTATGGGAGTCTGGATAGGGTCCACCGGGACCTCCTCCTACCATAAACGGATTGTCGGTGGCGGATGGTATTATCCGCACGTTCCCCGCGATCTTCCCTTGTAGAGGCAAACACAGAGTCCAGGGAGCAAGATGGCTTTATTGGTACGGCGGAATTCTCTGGATAGGGTCATGCAGTGTCTAGATTCTCTGACGTTCGCCCTAACTCGTCCCGCGAGTTCCCATTAAAGATTCCATTGGCCAATCCAGTCAGTACTCTTGTTCTCCCCCACTGACTGCCTATTAACTGTTATTTTTTGCTGTTTATTTCTCACTATCTTACCATGGCTGACTATGACTATCCTTATGTCGACGATTCCAATCCGAAGAGTGTTGCGGCTTATGTCGCGTCCTGTAGCCGCGTCGCCAGCTGGGTGAAAACCCATACACCGCAGCGCGACCCAGCCGAATATTTCTACTCGCCTTCTCATCCACCGTCACGCGTCCCCTCTTACCTATCAGACTCTACGGATGCCGACGAAGGAGACGATGAACATGACAGAGAAAGTATTTATTCCGTCCCACCGAAAATGGTCCTCAAGTTCGATGACGGCAGGCCCGACGTAGTTATACAACCCTCCCAGGAGAAGAAGGACAGATACGGTGTGTGATTCCTCTCTGTATCGAATATTTGTGTCATTTTTGTATTCAAGTAATCTGATCAGCGCGCCCTACTCAAGGGATACGCGCTCGTTCTATGTCGGCGTCGAATACTTTGCCATCGAAAGCCACCGTCCCCCCGCTTAACCGCCCTACATTCTTCTATGACGATGGACCTCCTACTCCGCAATTTCCGGAGCAAATACGTATTTTGCCGCCTTTGCAACCTAACGCCCGCGCACAGAATGCAGGTATCAATAGTATGGACGCCCCGGGTCCCACCAACTTAAATAATATTAAAGCAAAAAATGCCCTTGGGTACGGAAGGGCACAAAGCGTAAGACCCTCCTCACCCGGCCTTGGTCTGTCTATCTCGGAACCATTATCTGCGCGTTTCGGTTACGCTCCTCAGAGCCAAGCTCAGGCCCAAGACGTCAAGCACGCCGCAATTCGACCTTCCTTATCGCAGCGGAAGGGCGCTAGCTTCGGTCAGTGAACATATTTACGAACTGTTACCGCTCTCTGATGTCATATCTCACCGGAAGGAAGCTCCGCAGACGCGGTGTACGCTCAGTATCACCACCGACAATCCACGCGGTATCAAGTCGACGGTCAGCAGCCACGTACCCAGGTCTCCAGACCGTCAGCCCCAAGGCTCCCTTCTCACCCGGCGCCTCCAGGAGTGGCTTTCTCCCACTCTGCTCCTGCGCGACTCCAATCTTCCTACGCTGGCAGGCCGGACTACCCGGTGCAGCCGCACTGCAACAATGGCTACAATACCATGGCTGAGACTTTTCCTAATGCCGTACATCGCGGAAGATCTACCAGGGTCCAGACTGGACTCCGAATGGAGCACGGTCACAGAGAGGCTAGAAGCAAAAGTCTACCACCCGTGCCCCCCGCCGGAATCGCGGCAGGGGTGGGACCTTCACAAACTAGCGGAAACGCACCTCAGCGTCCACGATCTCGGGCTTCCACGCAGGCCCGAGCTTCCCAGGAACTGAGACCCGAGGTGCGCACCAGAGCCGGATATGATGTCCCGTCGATGGGACTACGGAGCGACTATCGGCCACAGGTGAAGCCGGGGATGAGGACGAGGCATGAGAGCCTCACTTCGGCGTCGGTATCTGGCGATACATATTATACTGGCACAAGCGCAGGCGAATACGGGCAACCTAGGAGAACGGTGAGAATATGCAAAATTGGTTACTTGTTCGATTTTCTTTTATTTACCTGTGTCCAGAATTCAACGCGCACTACGACCTCGGTATCAGCGACCTCGACCAAGTATTCACCGCCCCTTTCACGCCCTTCGACATCGGGCTCGGGGTCATGGCCAGTGAAAAAGCCATTTTTCCAACGGATATTCCCTGTGGGCAAGCTGTTCGACAAGGCGGACAGGGGGAGGGAGAATGATTCCACTAGTCTGAGGAGTAGGAGCAGGGCGGGGAATGTGAGGTTGGCCAGGAGAAACACGGGGATGGTTTAGTCCTGCTTGGGGGTTCTTGAGGACGCGTCGAATGGTGATAAATTTGTTCTAGGTTGTGGTCTTTGATAAAATCGATGTCACCTGCTCATGCAACCGTCATCTGAGGACGGCATTGACGTGTTGATTTGGGGATCATAGCGGGAATGCTTTGCAGCCAGGCGAATATTGCGCCCTTGCGGCATAATACTATCGATAGGCCTGTGGATGTCTTTCATTCCAGTGATAATGCATATCTCGTGCCGTTAATATCAAGGACAGCAAGGACAGTCAGGTTGGATCGATTCCACTGCGATACAGATACGGAAGCGAGAGCTTGAGATATGCTGCGACGATCCTGCAGATACCGGGGATATTCCGCAACGTTAAAGTATGATCAAGTCAGATCGGCGGAGGAAGGATATCTTGACAGAAAATCAGCTTAAGTGCACGATCAAGGAATGGTAAGGGGGCAACTTCTGGTCAGTTGTTTCGGGTAGAAGGAAAAGATTATTGAGAGCTGCCCGACTCGGTTGCTTCTTGCTCTCCAGTACTCAGGTCAGCCCGAGTGAACCCTCGCACACCAATCTCCCAGGCCATGCTAGAAGCGATAAAGTGGACCAGATTCTCCTGAGGTACGGTTCAGACACTAACTGACTGACGTACCGCCCTTGCACGACAGCATAATTACACATGGATTCAGGGCGTGACGGCGGGACAGATAGGTCCGGAAGCTTTCACTGTAGCTATCCGGCCCCAGCCTGTACAATGAGTCCCGGGACATGTGCTGGTGACAAGAGACGAGAATATGGATATCTCATGCCTTGCTAGTTGTCCAGCGGCTTGAGACTTGCGGGCTAGTTGTGAGCCCTGGTATTGTAAGATCCATCCGAGCCTGCAAATCTTGCCTTCACCAGGGCAACCCCTCATATCATAACCGCTCATGGGTTTCGCAAGCTCGCGAAGAATGGGAGAAGTAATTGATGATCGGTACCAACTTCGCCAGGACGCTGGCCACGGATCCAGTTGAACCAGATCCTTGCATAGGAGAAAATACACTGTTCCACCGGACTCTGGGCGCCGGCAACAACTGTAGCAAGAGCGGTATGCCTCGCGTCAGCGGTGGAATTTAGCGGCGAGTGAGGAGTCTGCGCGGGTGCTGCACTTGCATGAACTTGTCGGACAGAACCGTTTACCTCCGCTGTCCCACGCCCATCGGAGACGTGTCCTCCAGATGGTCGGTCCCGCTTGGGAGGAAGAACGGCGCCATGAACACTCCGGTCTGCATTCACAACGCTAATTCCTTGTGATTTCAAGCGAATGCTTTCCGGCCAAACGCCACATTACGCTCGTCGCCATGTACTGATCATGACATACGGCCGCTCCGGTATCACCGCCCCTATACATGCTCGGAGGCTCGTCCCTTCATGGTCTATTGGTAGCCGCTGAGTACTGAGTTACAAAACGGAGTGGCGGGCACTGGCAGCAGACTCGGAGAGTGCGTCAATTGTGCGCCAGCATGCCCACCTCGGGGTCGGGTATGCCGGTGCGTTAGGCTCTGTGCGGTATGGTATGCTGTGACTTCTGATCACTTATAGCGAAGCGCGAGACATGCTATGAGCTCACCACCGAGGTCATAGATTATGTTGGTATTCTAGCACCGAGCTAAGCATACAGTTTTAGCATATGGCCCGCTGACAAGTACCGACATGAACACTTGACGGGCATGATAATCCGCCAACGCGACGCCTGTCATCTGCCACATGCGGTCCATCTGTTGCGAGACCATCTCATGCCCGGCCGATGCCCATGACAGAATGTCTTCTTCCAGATAAATGCCGGAGTCTAAGTAAGTAAACCGATTACCGACTCGAAGCAGCCAATGGAAGGCCTATCCGGTATTTTGCGATTTCTTCGGCGATGTCGGGCGCCACGAAGACCTGGTGAGCACTCAACGCCAGAGTGCACGACCTGTGCCTGGAAACACCAGCAAGAACCCCGTCCCAACGGATCGCGAGCCTTGAGCATTACGGCGTATTTCGCACGCAAGCCGCCGTGATCAAACTGCAAATCAACAAGCATTCTAACATTGGCCGGGAAGCCTGATTCTGGATTTCTGATTTGCAGGTCCTGTACCTAAAGCGAATCGTGTTTTCGGAATGGCACCCAGCTATCTTCACTCACGAGTCAAGAATAAACGCACCATTACTTCACTTGGCCTGGTGCTCCGATTGTACCTATAGACTTCCCGTTTCAAGGGTGGGATTGACGGGTGGCTTCTCACTGACGGGTTCCCTGCCGGCGCCAGAAAGCATGGCTCCCGGAAGAAGAGGTGAGTGACATCTTGAGCTGCCGTCCGTCCAGGAGAAAGCAGACTTAGAGCCGGTAAGAAGTGTGACAGCCCCTCGCATCTGCTCTCCTGCTCCGTTCGATGTTCAGAATGTCCTCCCTAGCATCATATCATTCATCTGCGAGATTCGCAATCAGAGCTGCAATCTGGTGCGACAACGCTTCGCCGATGTCCCCCATATGATTACTGACGGACATGAACCGGTATTCGACACTCGCAGCACTTGCGGCCGACGTGCGTCTGGGATCTTCCCGTGTCATTTCAGTCCCTCTCTATAAACAGAAATCATGACTGACAAACTCATGCGGGGAATCTCTCCACGAGAGCCTGAGAAGCATGGAGCGTGCACTCACTCAAGAAGTCAAACTAAGTTTTGCTCCCCTCGAATGCTGATAAGACTGCTGAGGTGGTGGCTTACAGGCACCAGGATAGACTTCGGGTGGGTGTGCCTTAAGGACCCCACGTTTCTTTCATTTCGAGATGCAATCCTGCATTCTGGAGGTAAGGCCCTTGCAGAATGGGTTATATCTAGATCCACGAATACAGTATCAACGACGACCGTAGGACGCGCTATCCCCATTTACCTCTCTCAGGACCCTGCCGAATGTCAAGGTTTGAAAGGCGAATACAAGTCCGAGTTCCCGACAGAGGTCTACCGCCGGAAACGTCAAGTCGCTGTCTCAGGTGCTCACAATAGACGGGCGGTTGCTTCCAAAAGACTTTGCAGATCTTCGCTGCAATGTGCTCAGAAACGTTCCGCAATAGTTGTTCGGTTCTTCAACTTCGTGGATGACTGTTCGTGAGCGTGCCGCTGTCACTCCCAAGGCTCGACGGTGTCACGGACAAGTCAGGGAGGTAGCTAAGCATCTGAGGCACAGTTCGAAAGACAGAAGAAGCGTCAGCAACCGCGAGCGACTCTCTCTCACAACACCCACACCAGATAAAGGACTCTTTGGAAAGCGTTGCACCCGTGGACGTGCAATTATTGGGTGCGCCGTGACGGGCATCGGGCGAGGTACCGCCGGGGGCGGTCGCTTATCGGCTCACTTTTGTGCGCAAATCAAATCGACTGGATCTGATCCAGGGAATGTATCATTTCGCCACCGCGGAGGTGATCCCGCAATCCGCTTGGTCACTGTGCAAATGTCCTTCCGGGCGTAGATATATGAACGTAAACATACCCATTTCATGGAATTCTTTGTCTGGTTGAGTGGACAGCGAGTGAGGACTCACGACAGCAGACCCACACGCGTCATAAGTAAAGCATTGGCTATAAATACGGGCAAGTCATGGCTCGCAACAGGTGCACGGCCGATAGCAAAGATTGCTCGATAAGATCTATGATGCTGCTGGCACTCAGCACCTGGTGCACCCGCATGACTACGTCAAAATTGCCCTGAGACAAGGGCGGGTCCGTCGAGGAACAAGACGAACGATATGTTTCTGTCAGAAGGAGTGCGCGATTGAAGGCTTAGACAAAACAACCAAGTGGGCAGCCCTGACGGAATGTCAGAGGAATGGTGGCACGGCGTATGGCAAAGAAAAAGCTTATGATGGTGTGCATCTGGGAGAATTGCACCGAGCCGATCGCGCACAACAGGCTCCGGTGCACGTGACCGGCAATTAGCCGGCAAGGGACCCAACCTTGCGGGACGTGCGGCAGGTGCTCTCTCATCTATCTCCACCCTCGGCTCATTTAAATTTGCCCTACCCTCGTCCTTCCTTTCATCCTATCCCTTCGGCAACCCGTCGCCATGTTTTCAAAGTTCTACTTAGCAATCCTTCTCCTCATCGGCGCCGTCTTATCCACTGCCCTACCCGTATGTCATACGCGATCTCTGCTGTTATGCTTCCGTACTGACCCATAGATCCAGACGCCAGAGGCTGCTCCGGCTGCTGCAATTGTGAGTGTAAATTACTTGCATATTCAATCGTCACGTTTCTTATCTCTGCTCTAGGATGTGAAGCGCGGCGGTAGTGACTGGAAACGCGAGCCTGAGCCTGGCAGCGACTGGAAACGCGGGTCGGACTGGAAGCGCGAGCCTGAGCCTGGCACTGATTGGAGACGCGAGCCTCAGCGTGGCTCTGACTGGAAGCGCGGATCCGACTGGAAGCGCGAGCCTGAGCCTGGCAGCGACTGGAAGCGGGGAGGATCCGACTGGAAGCGGGGAGGATCCGACTGGAAGCGCGGATCTGACTGGAAGCGGGAGGCTGAGCCTGGCAGCGACTGGAAGAGAGGGTCCGACTGGAAGCGTGAGCCCGGTAGTGACTGGTAGTGTGTTAACGATGGACTGCGATGCCTTTGTGAGTGTATACACTTCTGCCCTGCACTCCTTTCTGACCATGACATTTATTCAGTAAGGACTGTCCACTATACCAATGTCAACCGGACTCGTCTCCCCTCCTGCACCCCCAGGTAGCCGTCTTCATCGTCATCGCTACCGCTCCATCGCGATCTCTTTAGGGAGAACGCAGAGGTGTCATGACCCTCGTACATTCTTTCAAAACTGCTTCCCGACCCACTCTAGGCTCCCCTTACATCCATATAACTACTTTTATGGCTCGTCCAATCTTAGTATCGGTGTACAGGTGCAGGCTTATTTTCAGTTGTTATCAGTATCCGTGTTGTGAGTAGTCAGTAGTCATTCTTATACCTTCGAGTCAATGTATCACCACCTGCACGGAAGTCTCAGGACTTGTTCGTTCTCTAGAATTCCTTTGGTGGTTGTGGGCTGATATCAGTCCATCCTGATCTTCGCTTTGTGGCAAACGAGATCAACTTCATAGATCTATGGAAGTGCTTCGACAAAACACCCTTGCTTCTTGTGCCTGCTGGTCCCTCCTCGTGGAGACCTGCCGCACTAACTGTCGCGTAGATCGCACTTAGCAGAGCCTTTTGGAGCTGTGAGGCTGTCATTCCTGGTAGGTCGGGACTCTGTATCCACTGTGTTGATTCATCAGGTCCCTCAGGCACGTACAGGGGCTGTCTGCCACTGCGTCCGCGTCGGACGGACTCTGCGAGCACTGCGAACTGAAAATTGTAACGCTGATTCCAAATAAAGGCCAATGAATGGTTGTGCGAGACAGACCAATAGGGGGAGTATTAAGTACTAGCATACTAAAGCCTTCTGTATGGTCGGAGAATGCTAGGCAACTAGAAGCAATGTTACGCCGACACCCAATCATCCCACTCGCAATGTCGTGAACCTACCTTAAGTTATGAAGTTCCTATGCACTAGACAGGCGCCACGGCGATGACAAGAATGCAGGATGTGCCCAATCAGCTCTTCTCATTAGGGTTTGAACTCGGCGAGAACCGCTGCAGTCTCAGGCATTCAGGTCATCCTATCCAAGAGTCGCAGGGTGCCTGCTTCACCATTGGACACAAGACAAATTGTCCCAAGGATGAACCGGACCAAGCGCGGTCGCATGCTAAGCAAGCACACCGTCGCCAGGGGGGCAGGATTCACGGGCAGGCTATCTGACTTCATATGACACAAGTATCGCCGAGATGCTGCCGTCATACATGGTCCAGAAAGAAGTGCGATGGGGTGTAGGAAGGAAGGCAGCTTGATTAATTGCGTGGAGCGCGAGCGCCTCGTTAGTCGCGACGAGTTAGGACGCAGAGAAGACAGTGCTATTCATGAACACACGGACAAGTCCCGATCAAGTCGAGGGAGGTCTCCATGTATATTTGGCCGGTTCGAAAGAGGATCCGATGCGGTGGCGTTGATACCCACCGAGCCGCATGCAATGTTGAGGAATGCCACATAACTGCGCGTCATATTTAAGAGACGGCTTACAAACCCGAGTGACTGCCATCTGACTCACCTGTCAGCGCAGCCCTGTTTTAAATGCTCGGAGAGACCACGCAGGAAGCCGCGCACTATATCAGACTTGTACGCACGGGCGGCAAGCCAGCGCCGCCCTGAGGATACTTTATGTCATGACAGATGTGGTCCGTTGTAAAGTTGCATGACTGAAGACTGGAACGGTATACTGCACCTGATTCGGACGTAGATTCTCGTCAAACTATGTCCACCCGCGTCACAGGGCAGGGATGTCGCGCGACCCAGAATTTATCCTTGATCCACCCACTTGAATCGGGGACCAAGTTTGATACAGAGCCTTGTTTAGTTCCGCGGAGCGAGAAAGACTTCTCAGGAAAAGGCCGAATGATTCTCTCGCACGTTCGTCAGTGAACGACAGAGTCATTGGATGCGGTAAAGGCGCCTTCAAGTGTGCAGAAAGGAAGTGGCATCCTGAGATACCCTGGAAACCGGCGGCTGCCCTTGCTTGACAGTTTGAGAGACTAGGGAAGCAAGCACAGGGGACCAAAGGTACGGAAGACGGGACAATAGCATGTTCCAAACTGACTAGCGTCGAGCGTATGAATAGTCAGGTAAAAATCTAGTGTTGCCGCATCGAAGGTGTCGAAGGTGAGTCGGAAGACTTCACTTGAACTGGTAAAGACATCCATAGTTTCCAGCTGCCCTGCAATCATTTTATAGGGAAGTTGCAATGGAGATACGCACATAATATTTGCACACAGATAGTCAGCAGCTAGCATCCTGAATTCTGCAGACGGGTGGCGGGAGAGGGTGCCAGTGCCGTGGTCTCATACCGTGGAAAGGTTTAGGGCAGGCCCATTCGCGTGCACAGACGCGTCGAGCCCTAATTGCATTTTCAGGACGCGACTACCGATTCTACCACCACCACTCGACGCCATGTCACTCCTCGACGAGCCGGTTCCACAAGATGATCAGATGCGCGACAGAACGCGTGTATTTGAGGAGTTTTTAACTTCAGACTCCCCGCACTTCAACTACAGGGAGGACATCGGCCGGATGCTTCGTGAAGACCGCAACCGCCTGATCGTCAACGTCGACGACCTACGCGACTACCGACGCGACTTCGCGGATGGGCTGCTCAAGCAACCTGTAGACTTCTTGCCCGCCTTTGATGACGCTCTCCTGAACGTGATCAAGCAAGTCTACGACACGGAAAAACACGATATTGAGGGCAAGACGTATCACATCGGACTCAGTGGGTCATTCGGTGACCATCATGTGAGCCCGAGGACACTCTTGGCAAGTCACTTGGGCAAGATGATCTCTCTGGAGGGAATCGTTACCCGGTGCTCTCTAGTGCGTCCCAAGATGCTCAAATCCGTCCACTACTGTCCGGACACCAAACTCTTCCACATGCGCGAGTATCGTGATGCCACCACTTCCACATCAAATCTTCCCCCAACATCTACTGTGACCCCACAGACCGATGATGAGGGGCACGAGCTTGTGACGGAGTTCGGCTACTGCGTCTTTCGGGACCACCAAAGGATCAGTATCCAAGAGATGCCCGAGCGGGCACCAGCTGGCCAGCTCCCTCGAAGCACTGATATCATCATGGACGACGACTTGGTGGACAAATGCAAGCCAGGTGATCGGATACAACTAGTAGGCGTATACAGAAGCGTAGGTGGGGGTGCATCAGGTGCATTCAAGTGAGTGGGACTGTCGTCGACTATCTACGAGGTCAACTCAACGCTGTTTGCAGAACGCTTATCCTTGCCAACAACATCAATCTGCTCTCGTCTAAGGCTGGAGGCGGCATTGCGCAAACGCACCTCACTGATTCTGACATCCGCCAGATCAATCAGCTTTCGAAGCGCAGCAAAATCTTCGACCTCTTATCCAGCTCGCTGGCTCCATCTATCTATGGGCACGACTATATCAAAAAAGCCATCCTTCTTCTACTCCTCGGAGGTGCTGAGAAGAACCTTCCAAACGGGACGCATATCCGTGGTGACATCAACTTGCTCATGGTTGGAGACCCGTCCACAGCAAAGTCTCAACTTTTGCGTTTCGTCCTGAACACTGCTCCGCTAGCTATTGCGACGACAGGGCGAGGAAGCTCCGGTGTAGGTCTTACCGCAGCTGTTACTTCGGATCGCGAGACCGGCGAGCGAAGGCTCGAAGCTGGTGCCATGGTCCTAGCTGACCGTGGTGTAGTCTGTATTGACGAGTTCGATAAGATGTCGGATATTGACCGAGTGGCCATTCACGAAGTCATGGAGCAGCAAACTGTTACCATCGCCAAAGCGGGGATCCATACCAGTCTGAACGCGCGTTGCAGCGTCGTCGCTGCGGCTAACCCAATTTATGGACAGGTAAGCCAGGTGTAGCTACTGGGACTATGAGGGGAACTGACTGTTCGCTATTAGTACGATGTACACAAAGACCCCCACAAGAACATCGCGCTCCCTGACTCCCTTCTATCCCGTTTCGATCTCCTCTTCATCGTTACCGACGATGTCGACGAGACCCGAGATCGTATGATTGCAGACCACGTTCTCCGAATGCATCGTTACCTTCCTCCAGGTGTGGAGGAAGGCACACCCATCCATGACTCGCTAGCCCAGCCGCTGTCTGTTGACAACCCCAGCTCTGGGCAAGCCGAAGCCGAGCAGGACAGCAGTCCATTTGAAAAATACGACCCACTGTTGCACATCGGTGTAGCCGGGGCTCGTGCCACGAGGTCACGGAAAAAGGAGAAGAAAGTGGAGGTATTGAACATTCAATTCGTCAAGAAGTATATTCAGTATGCCAAGAGCAAGCCGGCACCGGTCTTGACCAAGGGTGCTGCAGACTACATTGTGGAAGTCTATGCTACTCTGAGGAACGAAGAGGCAGAATCGAACAAGAAGAAGGTGAACCTATGTTGTCTATACTCTAACCCATACATGAGCTGACCTGACACACCCTGCAATCAGACGTCCCCGCTTACAGCGCGTACACTCGAGACCCTGATTCGGTTATCGACTGCTCACGCCAAAGCGCGGCTCTCAGCAAAGGTCGAGTTAGCTGACGCTGAAGTCGCAGAGGAAATCATCCGCTTCGCTCTCTACAAGGAGGTCCTCAAGCGTCGACGAAAGCACAAGAAGCGAAAGCTCAACACTGGGGCGGCTCGGGCCAAAGGACAGCGAGAGGGAAGCGACGACGAAGAATCAGACGAATCTGAATCCGATGATGAAGGGTCACAAGGGCAGAGTACACGGATGAGTATGCCGCCTACGCAGCAGGGCCAGGCGCAAGCTGCCCCCGCCGCCCAGGAGAGCCAGGACCCTATCTGGGGTGAAGATAGTCAAGATGCTCAGATGGAAGTTGAGCAGCAGCAAGGCGGCCCTGCCGAAGACGGCGGTATCCGGCCAGAACGGTGAGTAGGATATTGCTTTAGGAGCACTCCAGGGCTGGGAGATTAATCATTTATAACCAGATTGAAACTGTTCCGTACCCGTTTGGCCAATCTGTTCGCGACCAATTTGCAAGACGAGGAGCAGATTTTCCTATCCGATCTTTTGCCTATGATCAACGAAGGCCTTTCCACAGATGCGCTATTCGGGACGGGTGAGGCCACGCTGGCATGTCAGGCAATGACGGAGGCCAACGAGCTCATGCTGAGCGATGGCATCGTTTATAAGATTTAAACCCTGATGCATGATGGTTTCTGTCCCTGTGTCTGTGATCTCTGCTTTCTTGGATTCTGTATTGTTATTTGGGTCCGACTTGTGGTCCTGTACTATATCCCCGCACCCCTGTATCCATTAATAGATCGAATACAAATCGAATATCAATGTCCGGTGCTCGACCGTAAACTATGGCAAGCAAGGTAACCCGAGGGACATAAAGCTCATGAATTACAAACCTTGAGAACAACCCCAACTACTGCGCAAAATCTTCTCTCATTCGCAAGATCTGCATCACCTCGTCTCGCCCAAGCTCGCAATAGCCAACGGCATCGGTCATGACATCTTCCCAATCCGCGGTCCCCTTGGTGCCAAAAGTAGCGTCGACGACCTGCTCCCACCGCTCTCCTTCCGCGCCCAACAGCCGTGCGGCCATGATCAGTTTCCTCCACGGCGCCTCGACCCGAGGGCGGCCGATACTCGTGCTCCCGAAGGCCATCTGACAGGTGTCGACCCATAATTCACATTCCCTCTGGACAGCTCTGCCCTCTCTCAGCGTCAGCCGCCTACGCCCGCGATAGAGCACCGCACGGTGTAGGATATGGGTGCAGAGTCTGGCAGCAATGCGCCGGTAGAGCACGGTGAAGGTGATCTCTGGGAGTGACGATTGGAGGAACGTGAGGTGAGAGGACAGCAGCGCAACCGGGCCGAGAATAGTCGGAGCAATAGCGAGGTCGTCTGACCCCTCCATGGCGGGATCAGGTCTATAAGAAATCAATTGAGATTGGAACAGTGGGTACCCATGCGAATTTACTACTTACGAAGAGAGCATTCCCCAGTGAGGCCGGAGTCCACCCTCGACTTCGCCGTATACCTGCTGAGCAATCATATCCTCGGCCCTGGCCGATAACCTCCGATACTGTGCAACCAGCTCATCGTAGATAGTCCCTTCTGGCACATCCGTAGGTCTATATTCGACAGCCGGCAACAGAGGATTCAACTTCGCGCTATTGCGAAGAGGCTCTTGTCGGTTAATCTCTGTCCACAGCTCCAGGAACAACTGTTCATGACGCAGGCATCAGATCACCGGAATACAGAGACTGGGGAGTTCTTACCGTGTCTTCACCCCAGTCCACCATAGTCTTCTCTACGAATCTGGCGCTGATGAAGGCCTTCACAAGGCTTACCGTACCCCTTACCCCGTCAGCTAGTCTCCTAGTGTCGCCAATTTTCACGCCCGCTTCCGTGCTCCCACCGCCGACGGTCATGGCCCCAGGAACGGCGCGCACGAACGCGGAGGACAGGGTCTCGAATGCGTCTAGGGAAGCAGCTATTCGAGAATGATAGGCCGACAGCAGCGGGAGCTGGATAGTCGTGAGGAAGGAGAACCGGTGGTTGTACGACGGTAGAGGTGCATATCGATCTAGAATAGTGTAAGCCAACAGGACTAGAATATGCGTATTTGTTGACATACCAGTAACTTGCTCTATCAAGGCTTTGACCCTTCTAGCGGATATGGTCGGCCGCAGAGACCGTTCTATCCGCCCATCTTCGTCCGCGTCGTCATCCGAGATCAACCAGGCGTCAGAGGCACTTATGATATTGTGGTACTGATCCTCCGCGACTAACGGGAACCCGTCCGTGAGTCAAGCTGCGTACGCAAACGCGAAAGGGTAACTTACACTTCCGCTCGCCCTCCAACCACACCTCGAACCACTCGCTTCGTCCCAGAATGACGTCGCTCACACCCGGCCAATGATCATCCTCTGCTTTTTCGCCGCCCTGCAGCGGTGGCTTTCGGAATCTTTTGCCGGCAGTAGTGTGAGCAAGGCCGAAGCCCGCCTCTCTTAGCGCAGAATCGAACGCCAAAGCTTGATATATCGTGTGGGCGAGTAGGGACGGATGTGGCAGCAGAGCAGACATTGTCCTGAGTATCTTCCGCGTGGGCAAGGCGAGGAGAAGTAGCACTAATTCACACTATGCAGCTCGCATGTTAGAACGATGCAGAAAGTGGACACACGAGCGACGTACCCAGGCGTTTACACCCTTGTAGGGCGTAGAGTCCACAAGTTTTTGGATGACAGTATCCATAAAGGCCCGTTGCTCCGTGATGACATTGAGTACGTGCGAGAAATACCATTCGGGCTTGAAAGTAGGACGTGTTCACTGGTCAAACGCCATCACTGTGACCAGACACCAAGCGGACACTGACCTTATCCAGCTTGTTCGTTTGTCTGGATCCCTCAAAATGATACTTGAATCGGAGAGATACGGGCTGTACCAGCGCCTGCATCGGGTATAGGCCCACTTGCGGGTTTGTCGAGGGAGCAGATGTGCGATGTAACTCCTCACCGCTGTATGCCGGCATGTCGTGCAGACGTTACAGATGGACGAAGATAAAGAATAAGCCTCTTGCAATGAGATAAATAGAATAATCACAAACATAGACTGGAGGGTTATGAGACTGAGGAATGAGGCCTCGAATGTGTTTCTGTCCTTCTGGCTAGCGGAGGCATAATCGACCTTCATAGGCCATCGCAAGGTCTCGGCGGCAGAGAGAAGCGGTCTGAGGGGAAGGGGTCAGTCCTAGCGGTATCGCCGGAGATTACATATAGATGCTTACTCGGAGAGAGCGCTTTTGATGCTAGTCCAGGCGCTTTCTCGGATAGCCTCGAGGAAGCTCACCAGACGCAACTTCTGAGGACCAGCACCGTCTTCGGCGGTGTTGCAAGCGTCGGAGATGGAGGCCACGAACTGCTGCAGTTTCTCGTATCTCTTCAGGGACGAGCGAGATACGGGCGTGCTTGGAGGCGTGGATGTGACGTCCTGAACTGCAGCCTCGCTACGTGTGGTGAGACACGTTGCCTTAAATGTGCGCGTTGTACAGAACCATGCCTCATCTGCGTACCTTAGCTGCAAACCACGTTCGACTACTTGCACGTAGCTCTTGACCGTCTCGACCTCCTTCAAACTGCGATGGAGGGTCTCAATCTCCTCCAGCAGGGTAGGTTGCTTAGCTTCGTCTGACAACGACGACACCAGTTCATTGGACAGGTACGACAGTTCATCCGCTAGAGAATGTCGCAGCAGTGACAATTCCTGCGCCTTATGCAACTGTGCTTCCGCCGACGACCGCGTCTCAGCTATGCGTTCCTGGATATTTGCCTCGGAAGCTGAGAGCTGAGCTACGACAAATGACTGAGACCGGAACCGTAAAGCCTTGTCATCATGCAACGCACTCGGGATTGCAACTCCTCGTTCAATCTGCGACTCTGCTCGACCAGGTCTTCCAAACCGTCGGACGCTTGCACATCGCTCCAGGTGGCGAATCGTGCATCCAAAAATTGGCTGGCTGCTGTCTCTGCTGTCTGGCCGCTGGGGGGAGAAAGATACTTCTGAATGTCTGCAGAGGCCATGGTGGCGTCTACGGTCGCCGCCACGCCATGCAAGCGTTGGTTAGAAAGCCGGCGGCATGGGCAGCGTTAGCGCCCAAAGTTAGCTGCATACGTCATCGTCAATTGCTGCTTAGAATGTAACCAACCGAGTCCGAGTCCGAGCATACGCGGCTCCTACGTCCTGCGGAACGACAGACACTTATAATACATACCTATACCACCTATAATCACTGCCCAAATCCTCCCCAATAATGACCGACTCGAAGCAATATCGCAAACACTTCATACCACTAGAGTCAAACCCGATCGTATTCACAGACCTCATCCACAAACTTGGCGTATCCCAGTCACTAGCCTTCAGCGACGTCTTATCTCTCGATGATCAAGAGCTACTAGCCTTTGTTCCTCGTCCTGTCTATGCCCTCGTGCTAGTATTGCCAGATTCCGCAGCATACGCGAAGCACAAAGCGGAGGAGGAATCTGGTCTAGTGGAGTATGCGGGCAGCGGTGCAGGCGAGGATGCAGTCTGGTTTAAGCAGACCATTAACAATGCCTGCGGGCTGTATGCGATCCTGCATGCCGTGGCGAACGGCGAAGCACGAGAGTACATCGGTAAGTCATTCTGAGCATGGTTTCACGGCCATTTTCCCAGTGCCTCACCAGAGTGCAGCGCAAGACTCTACACTCGGCAAAATACTGGAGGACGTCATTCCTCTGGCCCCTGAGGGCCGCGCTCTGGCACTGGAGGGGTCAGGAGAGTTGGAGCGCGCGTATGCTGCTGCTGCGACGCAGGGAGACTCGGTCGCACCAGACAATCCCGAGGACGAAGTGGACGTCCATTACATTTGCTTCGTCAAGTCAGCTCGAAGTGGTCATCTGTACCGTATGGACGGAGACTCCAAAGGCCCGGTCGATCTTGGACCTGGAGTTGGCCCGGACGAGGATTTGCTCAGCGAAGGAGCACTAGGTGTTGTGAGAGAGTATATTCTTCGGGAGAAGAATCAGAACTTGCGTTTCAGCCTGATGGCTCTAGGTCCAAACAATGACTGGGATGACTATTGACTGAGCAGAGCAAAACCTTCCCTTGATAATATCTGGTACATACCGTTGATTCTAATCTGGCGCTCTTGTATCGCGTCCAATATATTATAGACTTTATCTGTGCTGTGCCTCTGTGGCCTCGAGGTCGGGCAATTTATCAGCGACGTTGGTCAAAGCGATTTCATTGACACCTCGTCGCAGAGGGCGCGCGACGGTCACGTGAAATGTCGATCGTGCCAGTCCTACTTCCAAAAGAAGGAACTTGTGCGTCCAAGTGATCCAGCAATGCAGCGTTGGCATCGTCCAACTCACCTGTTTTCATTTTGTATGCCATTCATTGAACTATAGGGCCGGACAGCATGGCCTCTCCCATGCACCATCTTGTCTTTACCGGCATATGCATCCTGGTCCTGCGGGAACTAAACGGGATCGTTACGGAGCCGTACATGGTACATTCATCCCACTAACTGCCCTGCTGCAAACAAGAGTCTCATAGCGAGCTACAAGGACGAACCATTTCATGTTCCACAGGCGCAGGCGTACTGTCGGGGAGAGTTCTCGTACTGGGATCCCAAGATTACCACTCCTCCAGGACTGTGAGTATCAATGTATACATCCCGGTGCCGTCCGTTCAGCTTTCCCGGGTTACAGCTACGTCGTGAGCTGGGTATTGAAGAAGATATTCCTCTTCAAGTGCAACTTGCAAATGCTGCGACTGACACCCATGCTCGCCCTAGTCGCGCTTCCCATAGCATTAACTCATCTCCTAAGCTATCATCAGCGCGTTCGACCGCCGTCGTCGCTGCTCGCGCCGACGCTGGAATCGGTCGTTCTCTCCGCTTTCCCAATTGTTTGGTTCTTCGGATTCCTATACTACACGGAGGTCCCGAGTCTCCTCTTCGTGGTGTTGACTGTGGTAGCAGCGTCCCAAGGAAAGCACTGGCTAGCCGGGCTGGTAAGTCACGCTCCTTCGCATTGTAATTGGTCCGCTATGTCCCGTCCGGATCACGTCCAAAATGAAGAGCTGAGGGCTGACGGAGCGGAAGGGTGTCTGCTAGTTAGGCCTCGTCAGTTGCACGTTCCGCCAGACAAACGTTGTATGGGTTCTGTACGCCTACGCTTCGAGCCAGCTGATGTACCTGCGGTTCCGTCGCGCGGCTCCGAATGGGAGTATGCCTGCCAAATTGCATGACCCGCCCGCGCTGGAGGCTGGCCCTGGTGCGTCCTTGTATGCTTTTTTACGCTTGGCGCGTAACTGGACTGAAAGCAAATCTCGGTGTTGCGTTGCTAGGTGATTTACTGCGATCTATCCTAAGCGCACCCAGAGTCCTCCCCGATGTGTTGCCGAAGTTTATTCCCTACGGAATTGTGGTTGCATTGTTCGGCGCCTTTGTTGTATGCAATGGCGGGATCGTCTTGGGTATACCTTTCTCTTACGTGCTGAAAGGATCAGGATGTGACTGAATGCGTCGTACAGGTGATAAATCCAATCACATACCTTCCTTTCATATCCCGCAACTGTACTACTTCCTTGGATTTGTGACCATTTTTGGATGGCCAGTTCTCGTCAGTGGCCCGGGA
The DNA here is from genome assembly GCF_000344685.1 of Gloeophyllum trabeum ATCC 11539. Lineage (NCBI taxonomy): Eukaryota > Fungi > Basidiomycota > Agaricomycetes > Gloeophyllales > Gloeophyllaceae > Gloeophyllum > Gloeophyllum trabeum. The sequence continues at coordinate 3,232,799 of NW_006920410.1, read as the reverse complement.
GGACTTAAATCGCTAATCAAGGAAGTCCGGTATAGAATGTTTGGAAATTTGCGGTAGCTATATCTGTTTCATCTGCGATCTCATGACTGACATGTTGCTTCCAGGCGCTCGTTGGTCACTGCCATTGTCTCTGCAGTAATGGCGGTCACTGTATACAAGTTCACGTTAGTAGCGCTTAGAACTTGGATACATGCCCGGGAATGCTCACCTTGGTTCAGGATACATCACCCTTTCTTGCTCTCTGACAATCGCCACTATACATTCTACGTCTGGCGGCGCATATTTATGCTGCATCCAGTAGTGCCTTATCTCCTGATACCAGGGTACATAGCCTGCGCATGGGCGTGGTTCCTGCGTGTTGGTACGTTCATAACACTAGTTCCGAAGCTTGCTTTCTTGACCTTGAGGGTGTAGGACGCGACCAGACCTTACTCCAAACCCTCTTACTGCCCGTCTTTGTGCTGCCCACCCTCCTTCCAACCCCCTTGCTTGAACCTAGATACTTCCTCATTCCCTATGTTCTGCTGCGCGCGCAGGTGCCAGATGTCCCGGGTTGGGGCGTGCTCTTGGAGGGGGCGTGGTACGCAGCGATCAACGCGGCGACAATGTGGGTGTTTTTGTACCGAGAAAGGGAGGGTGTTGGTCGGTTCATGTGGTAGTGTAGCCTGCTATTCTTACAGCGTACCCCGCATTCTCGAGCCACGATGGGTGCCACAACGACTGGATTAGGGCAGTTGGTACCAAAAGAAGCAAGTGATTAGCGCAGCACGTGCCACGCGAGTCGGAGGTTGTCAGGGAAGTTGAAGTTGTGGCTGAGACTGTTTCACTTCTGTACTGAACACCGTGACGCTCTTTACGAGTTTTCCCTTTTGCGGGCGACATATACATTACATTTCTATATCAGCGACGACGTTACGACCTTCATGCCACCCGACACCTCTTCCGCCGCGGCCTCTGCGCTCCCCACCACTACTCGCGTTACCAGAAGCTCTATACGGCATTCGTTGACCCTGGCGTCCGTTGGCAAGGCCCTCGTGGACGTGATGAAGTCGGACGGTAGAGGAGGGGGAGGCGAGGAGAGGGCTGCCAAGAGGCCGAAGGAGAAGGAGACGCACTCCCGACGCACTAGCGCTATCGGTATCGCTCGAAACCAGGAAGCTCCTAAGCCACTCGCGCCCGCTAAAGAGAAGGACGCGCCGTCGCCCGACGCGAAGGCTGTGACGCGAAGGACGAGGGCGGCCGCTGCCTCTACCGCCTCCAAAACCGGGTCCTCCTCGTCTGAGGAGCAGTCCGATAAGAAGAGCACCATGAGCCCGCCGGGCATCACGCCCGTCACCAGATCCTCCTCTCTCCGGGCCAAGAGAAACTCTGTTGGGACCGCGCTGCCCAAGTACAAACCCAAGCCTGGCTTGGAGACTATCAAGGAGCCTGTTACTCCCCCGCGCAAGGCGGGCAGGAAACGGGCCAGTAGCTCGACGGATGATGATAAGGACGACCAGGAGGCATCCAAGTCGCCTGGCTTGGAGCCCCCTTCACCGTTCGACAAACATGAACGGGCTATCAGTCCGCTCCCCAAGCGCTCTGCATTTAACCTTACTAGTGCCATTAATGTGTCGCCCGCCCCGAGCACCCCTCCCAGGAAGAAGAACGTTGTGCCTCCGCGCACGACTCCGCCTAGTAAACCATCCCCTACGCGCTCCCTGAAGACGAAGGCGGCCGAGACGGCGAAGAAAGACACTGCTGCGCGGCCCCCTTCGGCTGCCTCTTCCGTCAGTTCCCTGCGAACCCGCACACCTACTACTCCCCCCTCATCACTACGCAACGCCTTTGGATTAGGCAGGACCAAGTCCACAGCCACCCAGCAGCAGAGTCCTCTGCGCAAAGTCGTCAAGGGCGCATCGGCGGCATCGTCCGCGAGTAACTCGCCAAAAAGCATCGGTGGGAAGTCTGCTGTCAGCAAAAGCGACGCTACCAGGACACCCACAGTCACCGTCGACCTCGGAGATAGTAGTACCGACAGCGTAGACGCGAACGATGTCGAGTTCCTGCTGTCCTCTGCCGTGATTTCCCCTACTGCTCCAACACCGGCCATGCCTCGCCTCCGCAGCCAGCCAATTCCGCGAAACCGCGATGTGAGCGGGCTCCCAGAAACTCCATCTCGCGCTGGCAAGGCGGTTGCCGGAAGGTCACAACCACAATTCCTATCCCCCATCCCTGCATCTACGGACAACTCGCCTCTATTCCCCAGTTTTTCCAATAAGAACCGCCAGTCTATATTATCTTGGGATCAGCTGGCTGCATCCGCGAATAAATCGCTGGGTGAGGACGATGTTGAACACATGCTACACGATATACAGGCACCCTTCAATGCTTCGGCGGTGGCTAGCCCTCAAATCAGCCCCATGCGAATGAACTTGGATCTCCCAGACAGCCCTATGCTGAGTGCACTGCCCTCGCCTGGGGGCTTCACGTCCATATCTCAGGTACTCCTCCCAGATTCGACACCGTCGCCTGCACGCACAACGCATCCTTACGAGAGCACGAGGCCGGAAGTACCGGCAGTTGACGGCGCCATCCTTACGCTCCTCCGTCTCCAGCTAGCCTCTGCGGAGCAGCTAGCTCAGGAACGTGCGGCACGTATCGAGGAGCTTGAGAGCAAGCTGCTCGCTGCACAGGAACTACGAGTCCGCGACGAGGAGACTTTGTCGCAGCAAGTGAGCCAGCTGGAGGAGCAATTGCGTGGCTCGCTTATGGTGCGCGAGCGGACGAACGAGGAGAAAGAAGCATACATCAACACTCTGCACGAGCAGCTTGGCCAGGTAGAAGCTGCTCGCGAGCAGGCCATCCAACAAGCCGTACTCGAACGTCTAGCATCTGCAGAGTCAACGTTCTCTGTAGAGAGACAACGATGGGCAATCATTGATGTTGCGAAAGGCGCCGCTGTTCAGTGGGAGGCCGTTGCCGACATCGCCGAGGGTGAATTGGAGTTCGTACGGTCATCACGAGAGACGCTGGCGGTTCTCTTGGCCGGGCTGGACGAGAGCCAGAGGCGTCTTCGATCTCTTTGATTTCTTGTGTTAAATTTTATGTGTGATTTATGTGAGCACTTTGTTCGACTTCCTCGAAGCGTAGAACTGACCAAGACGTCAATCAGGGACATGCTTTGTGAATATTCTCGATCTTTGTGATGCTCCGTCTCACGTCCACATATGTACAAACATCTGCATCCGCATGTAATTAATGTATTCAATGTGTACAAAGGAGAATCTTGACTGGTGCGCATAATGGGAAAGCATTGCATGAACATACAACAAGATGCAATAAAGATATACATGGCAAAGAAAATAATCATTTTCAATCATATTGTTCGGAGCCCTCGATACAAGCATCTAGCAGGCAGCCGTGGTTGTCAGCTGGAGTGGCCTTCGCCAATCGGCCGCGAACCGCATTTTGTATCGGCGTCGACCTGCACGGTGCATACGGTGAGTACCACGTAAACTTCAGATCAGCTAGTACTTACTCAATAGGCCCGTATGCGACTTCTACGTCGCATTTGAGGGAGTCAATGGATTTCGGCCAGCGGAAAAAGGTGTCCGCATCGAAGGAAAATTTGACGAGAGCCTTGGCCCTTTTCCCGGCATAGAGGATTGCGGCAACGGCAATCAAGCCAGGAGGCTTGTCACCCCCGCTCAAATCAATACGAACAGATGTAGGGAATTTTACACCCAAGAAGGTGAATTGTTGCCGGAGTTGTGCACAGGCAGCCCAAATGTCGCTCATGCGGTGCACGATCTATAACCGAACGTCTGAGAAAAGTTATCGTGGCACCAAGATATTATGTCTTACCTGGCGTACATTCACTATTGTTTGATCAGTCATTACTTGATGCATACCCGCTTTGAAGGAATACTCCGTAAGCTTGGGGAAGTCATCCCGTCTTCTGGTAGAAGGGTCGGTGAGGCGCGTGACGCTGAATTCGTGTCGAACAGGCTTGAATTTCGTGCAGGGAATGGAAACCAGGTATCGTGAGTCATATATGAGTTCAATCATGTCCGACTGGATCTTGGATGGACGCCAGTAGTGCAGATTCTGAATTGAATCCAGTTCATCTTCCAATGTTTTTTGTAAGACAAAGCGCCCATGGCAACGCAGTTTAAGCAGCACGCACCTCGCAACTTGAAGACCTCAGCTTTTGTGCTATTTTTCTGGACGTGGGCCATGCGCTCGGCATCCGAAATAGCTTGCATTGACTCTTTCTTCTGCTGTTCGATTTCCTCCAGTTTCTCTGACAAGTTTGCTAGCTTGGCCTTGCTCTCGGATATCTCGGTCCTGAATGAGTCCAGAGCGAAGCTACGAACGAGATGAGATGAAGCGAGCGCTCAGTAGTTATATATATTTGGAAGACTTACTCCTGTTCCGCGATAGTGGCCTTCAGTTCATTGAGATATGACTGATCACTCCTCTCGAGTTCGTCTACTTCAGCTTGTTCCTGTTCGAGCTCACGGATGGCTTGCTCATACTCTTCTCGCAGAGACGGTAGCAGGTCCTGTACTTGTCGAGTGAGCGATTCAAGCACTTTGGCATCCTATATAGCGAATATGAGACTCCGCCATCGGATAATTGCCATGATATCTTACAGCTTCGAGATCAGCAAATCCTTGATCAGCCGTTTCTTGGAGCTGCTCGACCCACTGAAGCTTCCACTCATACCATTGTGACTTTGCTTGGTCGTGGGCATGGCTCTTGATCAACTTCAGGCTTTGCTAGGAAGGTAGTGATCACTCAGCCCAAGTTTCTACAAGCACAATGCAATACTTACCTGGAAGTCAGGTCGATCTTCCTCACTACACCTGGAATACTCCCTGAACAGTTCAGGAGTTACTTTGGCACACTCCGCCTCAGCCTGCTTGAAGTTGGCTTTGCTATGTTCAATCCACGCCTGCAGGTCCTGGGCGACATGCGAATATAGCTCTAGTTGTGGTACATCCACAGTCATCGCTACGACGTATTCTGCCAGAGGAATAACGGGCTCTTCTCCGGTGTCTGAAGTAGCCGAGTCTCGCCGATTCCTGGCTTGGATGCCAGCGCGATGGAACGTAGACCGGCGGGGCACTGTCAGCTCATCCATGAATTTGATCCCGGTCAAAGAGAAGAATTGTTCGATGGATATTGGAGGCTGTCGGATGCTCTCTGTCAGTTTAAGCACGAGCGAGAGATTGTGCAACTAACCTCCTCCTCGTCGTCAAAGCTACCTGCATCCTGCATGTTTTTGACCCACTCCTCAGTCGGGTTTCCCGCCATCTCTTCTTCACCATATGTCACATCCACGATCGTAGGTTCCTCCGGAGATGCATGAGCTGAGCTGTCCTTGCTTGAAGAGGGCAATGGAGGATATAGAGAGGGTGCGGTGGCACGTGCTGGAGATGCGCGACCGAGCGAAGGACTACCCTGTCTGCCTTCAGGCAAGGGAGGGTAGATACTTGCAACATATGGTGCAGGTGACACACGACCCACGACAGGCGATGCCCGAGCAGGACTCTCTGCTCTCCCGGCCGAAGGCGCGGGGGACAGTGGGCCTCTCGCAGCACCTCGTGGAGCCGGAGATGCAACTCTAGGCGAAGCAGGAGGCGCCGGTTCAACCTCATCGTTAGAGGTCGCCTCCGCCCTTGGGTCAAACGGCCCCAGACTGACGTTGCCAGCAGACCCGACACTAGCACGGCCTAGCCTTACCAGTGCCGCCTTCTTGTCGGTAGACGGCCCAGCGGCAGAGTTCTTGTCGCCATCCGCCACTGCAGAGGGCGCCCCCATACTCCTTCTTTGCGCCAAGTAACCAGGCGGTCTTCGTAGCCCAACGCTCTTGCGCCTGTTATCGGGTTCAGCATCGGCACCGGTCGGTTTCTCGAATTTTGCCTTTTTGCTGGGTGAGAGACGACCCACAGTTCTCGCTGGGGAGGCCCGTGCCGGCGAGGGTGCCGGAAATAGTGGAAGGGCTTTCCCCGATCCGAGGTTTAGCTTCTTCGCCGGACTGGGTCGGTCCTCAGGATCTAAGGTGTCATTCAGGTTTTCGATGCTCCTGGCTCTGGGAAGTTTGCGCGCGCTAGGTGGAGCGAAGGCTGCTGAGAACTTAGGTTTAGAAGCAGAGGTAGGTTGTGGAAGCCTAGATTTGCCAGGCGAAGTTGGAGGTCGGGGGGCAGGCTTAGCAGCAGATGCCCCAGGTGCTGGCGTTTCCGAATCTGTTGGTCGGCCGGCTTCAGCTTCAGCTGAGTCCTGTGAGGGTTTGGAAAACACGAAGGGTCTGGGGGTAGTCAGTGGAGCAGTAGGGGTGGAAGACGTAGATTTGGAAGGCTTGAAAGGGGACGGCGCAGAGAATATATGTCCGTGGGTGGGAGGCTTAAATACTGGAATGGTAGAAGTACTGTCGACGGTGGGTTCCTGAGCGGGCTTTGGATGTTCATTCTCTTTCTCCCAAGCAGAGGCTGGCGAGACGTGAAGTGGCTCTGTCTGAGCGGGTTCCTCATTCGCAGGCATCCCGATATCAACCTGTCCCATACTCGCTCTTCTTACCAGCCCTGTGAGATTGAGTGTCTGGTTACCCATGTCTTCGAAGCTGTTTTCTGAGTCTGTAAAACTCGCTTCTTGAAATTCGTCGGCAGGACCCTCCCCGCTAGCCGCACCACCTATCCCAAGAGAATCTCTCGCAACCTTAAGTCTATGCAAAGCATCCGTGAGCTCCATCGCCTCTGAGCCAGACACATCTTTGCTATCGGGTTCCAGGTCGTCCCCGTCCCAGTGGTCTTTCCGCACGTAGAGATCAGCATCGTCATCGGAAAGGGGCTCCTCTTCGAAGGAGTTATCGTTCGCATGAGTCATTGCTCGGAGGGCTAGGAATGCATCGCTCGGTGGCCTCTTCCCTCGTATGGATTGGCTGAGAGGTACAGTGTACTCCATCGGTTCGTAAGACTGGTCTCCGGATGTCTCGCTGGCATACGACTGCGAATGGAGCGAGTTCCCTTCTCCTTGAGACTGGACAGAGTTTTCCTCCTCATAGGACTGCTCCGCCTGTTGAGGCTGCTCCTCTTCTTGCTCTTCCGGGGGTGGCGGGGGAGCAATAGATGAGCGACGCCGCGCTGCCGACGAACGACGTCGTTGGATATTGTTAGCAATAGCCTCGGTAATCTCCATGTCCTCGTCGTCAAATTCTTCATCGTCGTCCCACACTTCATCGTCATAGTCCCCCACCCCGATATCATCCGAGGAGGCAAATATTTGTGATGGCCCGGCGCCTGCATCCTCTGCCTCCAGGTCCATATCCGAGTACGCGGTCATGTCGCCGTTGTCTCCTAAGGAACGCCGAACGGAACTGCGACGACGTACGATGGGCTTAGCTCCCGGATAGTCGTTCTCGTCATTTACTTTCGGAGACTCCTGCACCGGAGAGTCTTGCGGTGACTGTCCTCCGTCGTCCTTCACGGGGGAAGAGGATTGGGGAGACCTCAGATCCCGCTCGAATACTTTCACGTAGGCATGCTGAGCGAAGCTCACTCGCCGTCCCAAGCTTTTGCGCGGGGCAACGCTGCGATAATCTCGCGTGAAGTCGAGGGTCTGTGTAGCATCATCAGCGCTTGCTTCGCCGACATTGATGGAGGACTTTAGGATACTCTTGCGGGGGACCTAAAGGAGCACAATATTCAGTATATAGAAATTAGACGGACTTATGGAGTATCGTAACGAACAAGCACGCGTCGTGCTAGAGCACGCGGACTGAGCACGGTATCCCCTGGGGCGATGCTGTGAGCACGTCTCCTTGGTTGGATCGGTTTCTTATGTGTAGGCACGGCAATAGATTTACGCCTACTCTTGGGAGATTCTTTGCTCTTCGCCATTGTAGTTTACGCTCGGGTATCGTTGGGTAATGAGATATTCTGTCCGCGTGATGGATGTTGGACGACGCAATACTTGTCAAAATTCCGCAGTGTAGTAGGCCAGACTTTAGTTATGCCAGCGGAACAATCAATCAAGATGAAGAGAAAGGCTGAGTATCCAAGGAGGGCGGCCAAGCTGGCCAGCGTTGTTGGCGGTACACGACAAGAGCGTGTTGTTCGTCGCGTCCAGTGTACGCGGCGCGATCACATGTTTCGCCTCGTCGTGGCCACACGTGACGAGACGCGTCGCGTGGCGCAACGTTCCGACAGCGGCACAAAGCAAGTTCAAGTCGCTGCGACTGCCTCGATAACTGCTTTATATCTGTATACCGTCTCACTTGGATACTTACTACACATTTGACATGGCGAGCAAGGCGAAAGCGGTCCCCACACGTTCCTCAACTCGGGCTAAACCCGCCGCGCAACCCACGACCACGACTCGAACGACCCGTGCTGCAGCAACGAAGACAGGCTCGGCGACTCCTGTGCCGACAGCCACAACGAAGAAGACCACAGCGAGGAAACCCTTGCTGAACAGGAACGCTTCACCCGAGATTGTAACGAAGAAAGCACCAGCAGGCCAGAAGCCTACGAAGTTAGTGGGAAGTAATAGCGCATCATCTCTCAGCACGCCCAGCACAGATAAGGAGCCTATTAGAGTGCGTAGCAAGTAATAGTTCTACCGGACATTGAACTGAGGGACATCAGGCGTACCTCCGCATTCGCCCTCACCTGGGAGATGATGAGCCTGCCTCCTCACCCTACCTAGAACAGCTCTCGGACACGGCCGTCCGGATGACCGACCCATCGCAAGACGAGAACACAAGCAATCAATCACACCGTTTCCGCCTCTCTGCCACCCCACCGTCTTCCATATATACTTTCTCCCATGTCTTCCCTATCACCACCGCGCAGTCCGAATTTTTCACCCACACAACCTTGCCTTTGGTACAAGACTTATTGGATGGACAGAATGGCCTGTTGTTTGCGTATGGGGTAACGAACTCGGGCAAGACGTATACTGTTCAAGGAGGCAACACCCCAGGCAGTGCCGGAATCCTGCCACGGACTTTGGATGTTATATTTAACAGTATAGACGGTCTTCACGCAGATCACCGGGTCAGTCATGCTACTCTTTCCGCCCTATCCAGTGTCTGAGTCTATCTTCGATAGTATCGTCCTGTGCGTCTTCAGGGAATCGAAGATGCAGATTATGATATGAAGCCAACTACGCCGCGGTCAACCCCCACGCCTCCAAGTGAGCCCGCACTGGCCGACGTCCTAGCTGAATACCTTGAGGAGCCCGCTGAAATCGACGTCGATCCGACCGCGCTCAAGCTCGACCGTAACTATGAATATTCCGTCTGGATGTCGTACGCCGAGGTGTACAACGAGAAGGCGTACGACCTATTGCACACCGTTAACTGCGATGAGTCTAGCACGGGCAATAAGACTATCCGACCCTCGTTCATCCCTGCGTTGTCCAGTGCGAATACAAATTCGCTGCTGCTCACGAGGAAGGCTCTCCCTGTCAAACCGGCGCCGGCCGCTGATTCCGGAGATGCATCAAGTGCAGGGAAATACATTGCAGGACTGCGTCAGCTGCGGGTTAACTCGGCGGCAGAAGCCAAAGCCTTGTTGAAACTAGGGCAACTGCATAGACGCGTATTCGGTACTTTAGCCAATAGCCAGAGCAGCAGGAGCCATGGCGTCGTGACTATCAAGATTCTCAGGAATCACAGGGGCGAGAGGAATGTAAGGACCAAGGGATTACACCTGTGATGTCTTGACTGACTCGGATATCCAGGATCCCACTGCCTATCAAACCTCTCGACTAACGCTCGTTGACCTTGCCGGATCGGAGCGTACCAAACACACCCACACCACGGGCGACCGCCTCAAGGAAGCTGGGAATATTAACAAGTCCCTCATGGTCCTCGGTCAGTGCATGGAAGTCATGCGAGCCAACCAGAAGCGCATCGCTCAGTCCCTGCAAGGAAATGGGAGAAGTGATACTCGGGATGTCAAGCGGGCATTGGCAGTCGTGCCCTTCAGGCATAGCAAGTTGACGGAGATCCTCATGGACTATTTTATAGGCGAAGGGAGGGCGGTTATGATCGTCAACGTGAACCCGTATGACACGGGCTACGATGAGAACTCCCATGTCATGAAGTTCGCCGCCGTCGCTAGGGAAGTATGTACGAAGCCCGTGCCGGCACCGCTGCATCGCGCCCCCTCCCCGACAAAGAGATCCCAGACTCCGTCTCAGAGCAGACCAGGATTGTTGGGCGTGGGCTTCGCGCCCAACCGCAGGAAGGTGACGCTATCGTCCGTTGGTGCAGACAGAAAGGTCAGCCAGACCCAGCTGGAAATAGTCGAAGGTATGTCTCGTGTTTGATGTAAAACCCCACCGCCTAAACGTAGTGGTATAGAGGACGAAGAAATCGGCGAGCCCGGAGAAGATGATGAGGATGAACCACTTGACCCTATGGTAGACGCGCTGTTCGAGGAGATAGAGATTTTGCGGCTGCAGGTTAGTCTCGCCTTTGCTGGAAAGCTCTGAACTTATCCAAATATGACTAGCTCGCCGAGTCCCAGTTACGCTCAGCAATGATAGAGGTTGAAACGCGGGAAGAAGTTATGAAAGAGATGGATGAGAGAATGAAGAACATGGAAGCCATGTTCTCCAGGAGATTGATGAATGAGGTGAGTAGTTCTCTGGGCACCAAAAACCACAATACCTGACTGCTTGCAAGATTGCACGCAACGAGATGAAGACAGACGCGAAGATTGACATGCTACACCGCGCAGGCGCTTTCAATGTTTCCCGTCCTGTGAAACAAGAGGAGAGCGGTGGAGAGACCAGTGAGATGGAAGACGTGGAGACAAGCCTTGTAAGTCTGCCCATGCACGTCAGCCTTACCAAAAACACGGTCTGAGTTTATCTGGTCGCTAGCGCATAGACGAAGACGAGTCTCAATCCTCTGGAGCATCTCTGTCTGAGTCTGACACTTCTGCCACGTCTTCGCGGAGACGTAAGGCGGGAGGCCAAAGAAAACAATCAATAGTCATCGTGGAACATGTACCTGACGGTCCTGAATGCCTCCCACTCCTATCTGAGGATGAAGATGCCGTAACGGATGATATGACCGAACCTGGAGATGACGAAGAACAGATCTCGGAAGAGGACGAAGAAGAAGACGATGAGGATACCGACAGTAATGAAGATGATGATGATGACTGGGTCCCGGATATTGACAAGGAACATAAGCCAAGGAAGTCCGCGAGCTCGTCAAGTTCGAAGTCAACAACCACTGCGGGTAAAGCATCCTCCTCCAAGAAGACCCTAACAAAGGAAGATTTCGATTCAAGCTCTGAGGATGAGATATCAATGCTACCAAGATCTCCGAAGAAGGCTGTCGGAAAGGGAGGTTATACTCCAAAACCGAGGGCAAGATCCAAGGTCATCTTATCTTCGGACGAAGAGGATATGACTATGCCAACTCCACGCCCGGCTAAGAAGAGCACTGGGCTAGAGGGCAAGATGAAAGATATCTCTCTATCTGACAATTCTGACGAAGATGTGGACGATGGAGCATCGGAAATTGGAAAGAAAAAGAAGAGGTCAGTTTAGCACCTTGTTCTAGCATTTGCCGTTTATTCATTCAGATCCAGACTACTCAACAAGAAGGCGGTCTTGACGGAGGACCAGATAGCAAGGATGTCGTCGGCTGTGGAACACCAGACTGTCGCGGCCAAGCCCGTCAGAAGGGTCACTCGGGGTACAAGATGAAGAGTCCCCAGTCTCGCCCCCCCCCCCCCCTGCATACTTATTATGACTCGTATTGTTTTCCCTCTGTGTTGCTATACGCATGTACTGCTGTCCGTGTCGTCGATGGGGCCGCGAGCCACGTCAATGGCAAAATTCTATGACCTGCTTGGTTGGTGGGCATCCGCGGAAGAATTTGATAACGAATAAATGTTCTACCCCCGCGCGACGCTCGAGGACCACCTGACATTCAACGTTTGCGTCATCGTCCTTGGTCTTGATGTTTTTCATCGCGACCGGAGGCGACTCACCTCGCTCCGTAGTCCGTGCTCATCGAACATTCTACGCTGTATGGAAGGTACATCATTCTGCTTGACGGCTACTAGGTAGAATTGGCCAGTGGGTGATAACAGGTGCTGCAAACACTTGACAGTCAGAAAGGTACGAAAACAAGATATTCAACTAGATACCTCAACCAGGCCAAGCAGTTCATTCGTGACTTGCATACCGTCCTCACCACCTGCCCAGGCGCCCGCTATGTCGGCGTGGTGTTGGGCATTTGCCGCCTCTTCTTCGACGGTGGGTACATAAGGAGGATTGAAAAGCAACAGATCCACACTGCCTTTGAGACGATCTAGCAGCGGGTGGGCAAATGGGGCTATGATAGCATCGAGTCTAATCTACTGCGAATAAACATTGGTACCACTGCTGAACGTGTGATTTACTTGACCTAGACTCACTTGATTTCGAACACCCGTCGCTACAGTGCATCTTGCTGCGTGTGGATTGATATCGGTGCAGAGGTACACTGGGCGTGAACATGAGGATGAAACAGCGTGACTGGACAGGGCTGGACATGGATTACTTACGCGAGGTATGACCCAGGATTGCCCCTACAAAGCAAGAGACGCAACCAGATCCAGAGCTGTACCGTGTTCATCGTTCGTCACATGCAATACGTGAGATACCAACCCAATTTCAAGGCAAATCCTGGGTTGGACTTGTTTCAAGCAATCGGCATCTTCTTCCAACGCATCCAATAGGATGAACGTATCCTCTATTACTGCAATAAGTGAACATGGTAGTCACTTGGGAGAAAAGCTCACCAGCAGGTTCATAAACATGCTCATAATCTTTGTGAGACAAGTGAGAGAGGTCTGGGGTAGGAATCATGGTCTGCCACTGGCACTGTCCGGCAACTTCAGGACTGGAACAGGACCCCTGAAAATACCGATAGATGCCGGTGCCAGTCCGGACAAAAATCGCGGTCTCGAGCCCTCCATGCCAGACGCCATCCGGACAAGGATGGACGACCGAACCGGCCATCCCGGTTTTACAGTCCGGACACCGGTCATGACCGAGCTACCATGCCGGTTACAGTCCGGACACGGCTGTGTGGCAAGTTGGCATGTATTTACCCTTTGTAGTACATGTATTTTAACCCAATTATGGCTGAGGTTTGTCCCAACCTGTCATTGTGTACCGTCGCGTAGCCTCGTGTAGCCCTTATTTGCACTGTGATATATAGTTTCTAGTATGTAGCACAATGGGCTCCGATGTCCAGTGGCTGAATGTGGCTGAGATCAGTACGCTGTATCGTCAAAGTTTCCCTACACCATCACCACTTTACATGACTCTGGAAGCATGGACGACGCCCAGAATACTTAACGTGTGCGCTTCGAGCTCGTTCATATGGGGTACAGCAGTCTCAGCGGGATTCACATTAGGGCGGGGCAGACATTGACCTCACGGAAGAGGTGGACATCTCATTCAATCTCGAGGATTGGGTTGGGATAAAGGCAAAATGAATGCCGCACTCCAGGGTCTGGACTCGGATGGGGAGGAGGATGGTTGGTGGGAGTGGGTGGCCTTCGTGAATTCTGTCGCTTCATTGACTGCATTCGAGTCCTAGTACGATTACTGATACATTGTACAGTGTTCTAATGAGTTGATAGGCGAGAAAACCTTTTTTTCTGTTTTTTCAGACGCCGGTGCATTAGTCCGGACAAAAATCGGCCCCTTCGGGAGGCCGGTATTTTATCCGGACAAAAATGCGGGGGGGAGCCTCAGACAATCCAGACATGGAAATTTTGAGTCTCGCACCGGCATTTATCAGTATTTTCAGGGGTCCTACTGGAACACTGCCGGACAAACTTCGGAGATTGGGATAGCCACATTGAGCTGTCCCTCTATCAGAGTAGAAGTGGAATGCATCCCCCCTCCCTTGGAAGACGTAAGAACACGTGATGTCATAGAATATATTGTAGTGATACAAGGATGAGATCATACAAATCGTGCTGAGACGTAGAAATATTAAAGATTAATGGTATAGCCTACAGCAGAGGCGGGAGAAACTACGGTATCTTGTATAAATTGATGTCCGCTCCATAAAGGTACTTTGGTAGGACTGACGTTGAAGGCGGGACCCCGCTCAGTCATCAGATGGATGACGCTTACGGCTTATGCTGAATCTTGACGGAGAGGAGAATGATGTGGTTCGCTGGTTCATACTTGACATGCTGGACCTCCGTCCCACAGACGGAGTAGCGTCAGCATCGAATTCCAGACGCAGACGCAACAGGCCTTGGCCCTCCCTCAGATCCGAGAGCACTTCAGCGGAGGTCACTCCAGTGGGTTGTATATGACGCCAGATCTGGTTGGTTGTAAGTAACTGATGTGACAGTGGTAGCAGTGGTACGTACGTCAATTTCACCTGATCCCAATAGTTTGTCCTTGCCCAGTGTTTTATGATCATGGATCCAAGCATACAGCTTATTGGTCATGGGCCCAGCGCTAAAAGTTAGTGTCTCATTCCTGTCCCATGTGTATGTCAGCAGTTGGATCCCAGTTTTTGGTTACAGCACGCACCATTCCGGCGTCAGAGTTTTACCCGCGTGCTTTGTCTTGTACTCCTTGTCTCCTACTCGGACCACGACGTAAGGTTTGGGCGTGTCCCCAGGTAACGCCAGATCTTTGGCATCCATGACAGTGACCCTCAGAGTTCCTACACCACCGTTGGCGTCCAAACTGTTCACAGACGCACTGGACGGGAAGGCGGCACCGCTCATCTCTGCAGATGGGTCAGCTCCTACAGGTTTCGAAGCCTGCCCAGGAGCTGGCTCGTTCGGCATATCAATTCCTTCCAGACCATCGTTCTGTTTGGCATGGTCTTTGCTCCTGAAGACTGAGCCCACTCCATGGATGACTCCCTTGCCTGCGCCAACAGGCATATGTCCGATCTGGGTCATAGCACGACCCGCTGTGCTGAAGGTAGAAGTAGCCTTGCGAGTCTTAGCAATGATCTCCGGCTGGAAAATGAGTCGAACGCGAACTTGACCCTTGTCACCATGCTTCTGAGAGGATAACGGTATGTTCTTCTCTATGGCTTCAAATGGTTCAATATCCGCAAGTTCGATCTTGCCGGAGCCGAGCTTCTTAGCTTGCTCTATCTGATTCCAATCGAATATCTCAACCTCGAAGTCGGCACCAACTCGAGACGGCTACACGGGATTAGATGGAGTTGAAGCAATATCAAGACCGGCATATACTCACCACAGACACAGTGAAGGATTCATTCCATTCCGGAGTGAGTGTCTTCTTCTTGGTCTGGGACTTGAAGACACGTTGGCCATTGAGTGTGAAGACAGCGAATGGATCAGATTTCCCTTTTGGAACATGTCAATGACATTCATGAGCGTAAAAGGGTCGGCGCCCTCACCTCCTCTGTCAACACCATGTATATCCTTCCCGTCGATGAGCGTCACTTGAAGCACACCCTGATCTACACATTACGTCAGTGCACCTAACAGAGGTAGCTGACATGGAACTAACTGTTGATGCTTTCGCGCGGCTCCAACTTCACCGGTACTGGAATGTATCGCGCTTCAAGCTCAACAACAGAGGTTGCCTTTCCATCATCGTCATAGAGAGTGAACTTCGTTGGCCCGTTCTTGCGCCCCGGAGAAGTTAACGGTGCACAATAATGCCAATCCTACACATGAACTCACTAGAGCCTGTTCCAAGAAGGGTTTGGCGTCCGTCTTCCATTCAGCAATGACATCATCCTTGTCGCCTTCGTCAGCCTCATTCAATCTTAGCCACACCCGGCCGAAGTCGAGTTCCTTGATGAAGCCCTCTCCAACATGTTCCCACTTGGCATGCGTGCTACGGGCTTTGATGGTGCTGAATGCAGGCCAGTAGCCGTCATCGAGCAGGACCTCAAGGCGGGCCTTCTTGGACAGTTGGCCATTGAGGACATTCATAATAACAACGCCCGACTCTGTGCCATGGGTGAGCGAAACACGCTAAGAAGAGGGGCCCGTGGCTTACGCTGCCGCAATAAGTCTTCCTTGGACATATCAATACCCTTCTCCTCTTGCTGAGGCTTCCTGTCCCTGTTTGCAGCCTGTCCGTTCCCATTTGGTGATGAGGTAGCAGCATCGCCGACGTCGTAGGGAGCAGCGGAGCCATTCGATCCCGTTGTTCCCGTGCTAACGGCCGTACGTGCTGTGTCCGTGGACTTTGCCCCTTTGGCGTGGCCTTTCGAAAAGGTGGAACCAACAGGACTAGTCGCGGTGATCTCGAGAGGCACTGCTTGGCGCTCGATATCCGAGCTCGACATGGACGAGGAATCATCGTCCAGAACGATACCACCGTCCTCATCGCCACCGCCGGTCCGCGCTGCCTGTTGCAGCTCATTACCTCCAGTAGAGAAGCCTCTCCATTTGAGGGCCAGTGCCGGTATGAATTCGGCAGTGTAGTGAAGACGGCCCTTGTAGCTGTTGCCTCTGTCGAGTTTGATGGGGTCCTGAACTTCCTTCTTACCAGTGCTTGCGTAAGGATATTCGGGATCTTCGGACTCCTGAGCCAAATCTGAGACACGCAGCTCCACCGAACCTAATGAGCGGTCCTGATACTGGGGTTAGGGTTTCGTCGGAAAGCAAAGGGACAAGGTCTCGCCTTTGTAAGATGTTGATAGTCCATGCATTCGAGCAACATTGTCTAAAGATGATGTGAGTACTATATATTGCGCATATTGTGACATTAGGCTAACCTCTCTGAGTGAATGCACTGTGTGGCGGCATCTTCATGAATATCATTGCAAGTATGCACTCTGTCGTACTCACCAGGTATGTAGATGATTTGATCCCAGACAGGATTAAGGTCTGTGCAAAGGGGTTACTCGCGTCGACAACCAGAAGAGATTTGCAGCATACTGTTATTAACAACTTCCGTCCGGCCTTGCGTGATGTTGTTGATCTGGACACGGACATATGGGTCGCTCTGAAACTATATGTAAGCGCAACTGTCTGCACTGAACGCCTTTGTAACAGTACCTTGCCACCAAGCGCAGCTTCGACATTCCTGCACGTGATGTCAGCTGAATATGGAGACACCCTGACCAGTCGAACTCACTTGACGTCCGTAGCCCTATCAAGCCAGAGCCTGACAACGCCAATCGGCGGCTTATACTGATCGGCGCCGTGCAAGCTTCCTGCCATATCCAACGGTTTCCACTCTGCAGACATCCTCAATCTCCCGCTTGTACACCCAGCTAAAGCCCACCAGTCCTTGCCCACTTCCTTCTTCGCTGCTAGTAAGTCCGCAAGCCTGACGCGCAGGTATCCAACAACCGGGTCCTTCATGAAGTCCCGGTCGTCAATGACCTTCACCGTCACGACGGACGTTTGCTTATCGGAGCAGAGAAATTCGGTCGCGGATTCCCAAACAGGTGATAGGGTGTGGCGGAATTTGGTCGTCGAATGGATGGGCGCAGGATTATCACCGAGGTACACTCTAGCAAAGGGGTTCAGGTCTCCGGTCATGGACTTTGACGGATCCAGATCCTTGGCCTGGTGGAGAGTGAGTCGAACAATGCCAACGGCTGGCGAAAGAAGATAAGCTCCATTAGACCATAAACAACATTTCAAGGAATATCACGCACTAGTCTCAGGCAACTCCTCTTTTCCGTCGACCACTTCGGGCTTCAGCACGGGATAGAACGATAGGTCGAACCTCAACATTCCTCTCTCCTTGCCATCCTTCAGAACCTCGACCTCCAGATTCTCTAGGGTCGCATCCTCCTGTAACTTGGAGAGATCGAAAGAGGCAGCGCCTAGCTCGGTATTCTTCCGGTGCTCGTTGTAGTCAAACACAGAGAGAACCAGAGTATCGGTCAGAGAATTGACAAGTAAGAATTTGGTCTCGTTCCAGGACGGGTTGTATCTGACGACTACATGAGCGCATGAGAAACAGCCAATCGACAGCATCACGTACGTGCTGTGCTTATACTTTGTCCTAGCAAGTTCTCCCCTGTTGCTGATGCTGAGACTGACATAGGGGTCGGGAGTACCACCTCCAATCTTGCTGCCTTTGAGACTGCGTCCGGAGTGGATGGTGACTTGTACCACGCCGATGGCGGCGTCGAGGGGGGCGCCCGAGAGAAGTTGCTCCAGATTCAAGGTGAACACATTAGGGTCATACATCATGGGCCCCAAAGTCCCATGCACCATATCACGAATGAACGCGGACAAGCCAGGAATCTTCGACCACGGCTCAGTAAGCCCACGCAAAACAACTGGGGTAAAGGGAGCACTTACGTCGTTGATGTCGAATCCGTGCTGTCCTCCGATAGGCTTCAAGGCATATTCGATCACCGGTTTCTCCAGGAACGAGATATCTACTGTTTGGACGTGCGGAAAATTGGTCATCAGCTTCAATTTGATCCGCATGAGACCAGTGAAAGTGATGTCCTCTAATAGCACGGGCATGGTCACGGCAGCGA
This sequence comes from Gloeophyllum trabeum ATCC 11539, assembly GCF_000344685.1. Lineage (NCBI taxonomy): Eukaryota > Fungi > Basidiomycota > Agaricomycetes > Gloeophyllales > Gloeophyllaceae > Gloeophyllum > Gloeophyllum trabeum. The sequence continues at coordinate 3,214,324 of NW_006920410.1, read as the reverse complement.
TACCCTTGCCCACCCGGATGGACAGGACGATCTTTGGGTTCACCTTGAGCTTCTTCTGCCTCTCGGTCAAGTCGGAGGTCTCGTTCGGAGTGAATGAGATTCCCCAGTCCATCATCACAATGTCGTCTGCGGTCTTTGGGAACGTTCGTACTTTGTCTATGCGAGGGGCCTTGGTGCCCAAGGTGAACGTGGTTAGTCGAAGAGAATCGAGAAAAGCAGGAGTGTTGACACTAAGGATTTGGTCCACGGAAGAGATGATAGTCGCAGAAAGAACGGGTTCGTAAATGAGCCAGAAGCGATCCAAGAAATTGTTAATCCAATCTGCGGTCTCATGTTCGGATGCCAGGCGGGTCTTGACGAGTTCACGCTGAATGTCGTCGCGGGCACGCCTACGTACGCGCCGGATTGACGTGGAATAATATGTGCTGCAGCAGGCCAATACGATTAGGAGCCATCCCCAACCAAAGTTGAAGCGCGTAAGGAAGTGCGACATGAAAACGGCCTGCACACTTGTCAGCTCGACTCGCCTTGCAATAGTAGAGGAACACGTACAAAGATGATGATGGCAGCGTTATGATACCAGTCGCCATAAAATTGCTCAGAGATAAAGAGCTCAAGCACATTCTTGTCTTTCTCTTCGCCTTCAGTGAGCTCTGGCTCGTCAATTCCGCCCACTGCCCGCCACCCTACTTTATACCAATCAGGGATAGCTGGTGCAACTCCATCAGGCAGAGCGCCCGGTAATTCAGGCTGGGGTTGGTTCTGGTCTTCATCAGGTACTTCTGTATCAGCGTCCTCGATGGTTATTGTAGGCACGACATTTGAGGCGCCAGTGTCAATCGCGAGCTCTAATTATACCCCGCGTGAGCTTCCATGCATCCAAGGTTTGGGACGCGAGATACCTCTACCACCTGCACCAGTGTCTTTCTGGGAGACAGACTTGAGCTGGTCGCGGGCCTTGCCAGCTGCGGCAGCCTTTTCTTCGGGGGGAGCCTCCGGGTCGAAACTATGGACGGCGACGCGACCTTTCTCGGCGTCTTTCTCCACCATGTCATTGACCTCTGCTTGCGCAGAACCGTTGGACGCCGCCATGGGCAACGACGAGGGTGGAAACAAGGAATTAAGGAAGGTGGTGGTTGCAGGGGGGAAGGAGCGTGGTATGGTACGTATACGTTGAGGTGCTGCTTTACAAGGGTGCCCGGGTACCTGGCATGCTCATCTGCCTGCGCTGATGTCACAGCTCATACAAGCTTCAGGTCGGCCTTCCCCGACCGGGCGGCCGCCTTTCAATTGGCTCGGTCCGGACAATACTATTTTGGGGTACATGTATAAATACAATTGCCATATATGGCGAGCGCCCCGACATGTCGCGGTACCGCCACCTCGTCTTCTCTTCCCAACATCTGCCTGCATGCGCACCTCCGGACCTGAGGGAGACGTCATTTTCCTGGTCTTTTGTGATATCTCTTCAGCTGGTGGGTCTTGTTTGCGCTTGGCCTATCAGTATCGTATGGCCTCTGAAGTCTCAACGGGTGAACGGTGCATCCGTCCAACGTCACACTGAAGGCATCGCTGACTTGTCCAACTCGCCTCCGACCACTACATACCGCCTGCCACACTGTCCGTCAAGGCGATGCGGTATCACAGCCTTTTCCCGCTGCGCACTAGCATAACTCCCTGCAACTGCGCGACCGTGCAGCGACGTCGTACAGACCTCTCCGTCACACATCTGCATGAGCGCCTCGGCTGCATCTATAGTGGAGTTGCTTACAAGGTACACTCGGTATCTGTGAATCTCCGGTTCACCAGTTCCTGCCGGCTCTTGCAGGTCCAGGTTATCCTGCAATCGATTCCTTGCGGTCACTCCAACTGCGGCTACCTGCCATACTCTACGTCGACTTGAGGAATCGTCGTACGGCGAAGTTGCCGTATCTTCGCTGTGCCCTTACGTGTGCCATCCGCTCTTCGTCTGCTCTCTTGCAGCTCTCAAGCATGAGTATTGTGACCCTACACTGGAGTTGCACACTCCTCAGCGCGATTGTTGTTGTCAGTATCCCCCTTCCAGGCAGTAGGACTTCAGAAATGGTACCTTTGTGATGAAACTCGAGGGCTTTGACACCTGTGGAACTCTGGAAGTTGTCACTGTTCAGTGGTTGCATACCCAAGGGGGGCATGTACATGTCCTGGTCAGTCTTGCTTTTCTGGTCTCTTCCCTGGGTCTACTGCTTTCTGCTATTTTTGTGGATAGGACTGTATAGTTAAAGCAGCCAATCATGGTCCAGTAGTGTAGCGGTCCATCACATCGGATTCTGATAAATTCTCACGGTCTTGGAAATTTCCGGTAACCCAGGTTCGATTCCTGGCTGGACCTGTTGTTTTTGGCCTCTGCACCGTTAGTAATGCAGCTACTGTCACTAAAGCCAGAGTCTGAGTCATGGTTGCATCATGTCGCTCTTGTCCTACTTTTCCTGTACTACATAATAGCATCGATGGATGTTCGCTGGCTTTTGTTCTGTTGTTAGCTGTGATAGCAAACGCAATCGGTGAGAAGACTCATCTTGCAAACCTTTTAGCCTTGTATGCCATGGCTCTGTGATCATGATTCTGGTTAGCCCGATGCTAGTATAGTGATGCGGGACAGTTTCTCTCCGCCATTTTGAGTTCTACGAACTCGACGCTCCATTGACAATCGCCGTAAACCCTAGCATCGGTTAATACAATTCCGCCGCTGGCGTCTCTGCGGATTCGTCCCCATAGTGCTTCATAGCGAGCACCGGCAGAGTTGACGTTGCTTGCATTCTTCTTCACTTTAATTCCTCCTGAAGGTCTTCCCGGTAATGGCGACCGGATATATTCTGAGCTCCTGGTAGAGATGGCTTCCCATATCCCGGAATCGAGCCTGCAGGCGTGGCTTTCGACACTGGATGCGAATCGCAGCGAACTGACTCCACGAGCTGCCTGCTCCAGGAACTTGACGGCCGAAGATTAGAGGCTTTCCCCTGCTAGACGAGATAAAATGCCGTGCGCTACCTGTCTTCGGAGCATCAGCCATGCTACTCACCTTAGTCACTCTCCGCCCCGACCGCCCTCCACTGCGGCCACATCGTCTGCTCGGGGCATGGGCGACAGCCGTCTTCACTACACTCCGATCGCCACCAGGCCTTCGAGAGCAAATTGGTCCTTGAGCCACTCTGAGCTGTGGACCCCGTCCACGAAAGACGGGTGAATGAAAGGGGATTGCTCTATCTTCACGCACGATTCCCAGGGACCGACACATCAGGTCGCTTTGCCGTGAGGGTGGGATTCCCTTCAATCGTAGGCAACAGAGTTCGGCTCCTTTATAGCGAGAATCGCTATTGCGCTCGTGCAGGGCGGAACACATAGTGGTCGTTGGGTGACGCCACCCAAAACATGCTTGGAGGTTCCCTGAGACAGAGCGCGACGATCCACGGTCCAGGAGACGCATGGGTTGAAGGGCATATTTCATCCTCCCAGTGCTTGCGTACGCGGCGATAGAGAGCCGCGAGGGCATGACTGGAGCGACGGGCTGCTGAAGGGGAGCGAATGTGAAGAAGTGAGCGGAAAGTGAGGTGGGGAGCGAGGGAAAAGGGAGGCGAGGAGCGAGCGCACGGCACATGTGAACGTCACCTTTATATACACGCAGAGGCATGTGAAGGAAACCGTGTCAGCCGTGAAGAGAATCGCACTGCGCGGGCGAGCTTGTCAGCCATCGATCGTGACGTCGTCCACTTGGCTGAACGTCGATCCCAGGCCGCCTCAGAGCAAAAACGGAATGTGACTGACCTCTTTGGGTCAAGAGAACGTCCGAACATTTCTCCTCCTCCGTTTCCTCCGAATCGAAGGAATAATCACGGAGAACGACCGCTCCTGCGTTGCGGCAGTATAACTAAAGTCGCTGTAACTTGTAGGAGGCTCGAGAGCAAGCCGCGTCCGCGTGAATTGCTGAAGCGGTCAAATCTGCATGTATATCAGCAATGAGGTGAAGCGGCAGTCTTCCGAAGTGGAACGAGCCGAATCACTGGTAGGTGAGCAATGAACACTAGGAGGTGGCGCAAAGTTTCAAGCAGTACCCCCTTTGAACGGGACGGTAACGAACTAGGTCGACAAGAAACCTCGTTCTGCAGCTCGGAGCATCAAGTCGTTCAGTGTAATAGACAAAGACATAATTAATGCAAATATACTCAATGTGTATGCACTATAACTCAGTCCACCCTGCGTCCCTTTCCTCACCACTCAGCATGCCCAGGACAAACATGACAGCACTAGCAGACAACCGCATACCGAGGCCCCGGTACAGCTGCCCAATCCCAGTATTCTTAAACCAGCCCTCCTCGATCACCTCGTCCTCCGCCTCAGGTTCTTCGCGGTCCTTGCCCTTCTCCTTCCTCCTTGTTCGTCGCCCCTCCAGCGGCAGATCCGAGCGCTCCTCCGTTAGTACGTGCCACAAGGTGTCGATCACGCCATTATATGGCGCGGGACGCAGCTCCACGCATGCCTTGAGAGGTTTCGCTGAACCCCGAGTTTGGACTTGCAGGCGTCGCCGGACCGTCTCAAAAGGAAGCGTCACGAGCAGGCCCGCGCAGTCGCCGGCGAGCTCGAGGAAGCTCCACGCAATGGGATGCGTCTCTTCTGACAAGGATGGGCTTATATTGGACGCGATGATGCCAGGGAGAGCCAGAGGGATGAGGGCACGCAGGGTGCTGTCAACAAGTGTAGGAATGAGCAAATGAGGGTGCAAGTAGATCCCCCTGAGCCCGCCTTCGTCACGAATGATCTGGGACATGGCATCGATGGGGCCTGAGTAAGACCTGTGTCGCGCCATAGAGGACTGTACCATCAGACGAGTCCGGACAAGGTCGAGTGGTGAGACTAGGAATCCCGTGATCACATGCGAGGCGACCGGCAGGATGAGTGGGGGTTGCTGATATGGCGATAAATTCGGTAGAAACATGGCTTGGAGGACGCCCAGGATGACAGGCTGTATTGTTGACGAGAGGAAATCCATTACGCATGATGTTAGTGTGCCTGGACGTGATTGAATGAACGAACAACTTTTCAGCGTCATCATGAAGCTCACCCTTCCATAACGCTAACCACCCCTCGCCCTTGAACCGAGCAACGCGTCTCATCATTCCCCACACACCCCCAGCACTTCCGACCGGTATGATATACTCGGGCCGGGTAGCTTCTTCGACCACCGACCTTCTCACCACATACCCACTCTCCCTGGGTGCACTATACCGCGAAGCCGGCGGTGCCGGATTCGTGGGGTCTGCAAAGTACGAATCCTGCTCGTCCGATGACGAATTGCTCAGCTAAGGAACCTGCGCATTAATCCAGCCCATTACTGAGTACGAGGGGTACTGGGTGCTGCGTACCACTTCCTCCTCGACTTCCTCGATACGTTCCGCCTGTGGCTCGAGCAGCCCGACGTCTCGCGGGACCCACTGCACTTGCAGGAGAGTCTTACCCACGTCCCATGGCATTGCGATGGCGAACGTCGTGTACTTGACGAACGCCGAGGCCACTATGGCCTTCAGCAGCAGAGTGACATTTATACCCGAGGGATCGTTCAGAGAAGGGGAAAGGTCAAAAATGGAGTTGGGTGGGGGACGGGACCATTGATATTGATACACTGGAGGCTCGGAAGAAGAAGCCGTCGCGTTGGATGTGACAGGCCCTTGTTGGGCCGGGATGAATGACCAGGTCGGCGGAGGAGGAGAATACAAGTCTCGTAAGGACGAAGGGGTAGTCATAGCATCTGCCTGAAACCTTTTTTAATTCTTGCCCTTCGAAGGGCGGAATAGAGCACCAGTATCAGATGGAACGAGTAGGACAGTGGCTCCGTCTGAGAAGGGGAGAGATGCCTGCAAATGACAGAGTCTTGAGTCGGACGTCAGACGCGTTTCCGGCGGCAAGCACGTGGTTTCCCCGAATCCCTGACATGGAAACAGTGACACCGTTAGCGCTTGCCACACTTCGCCACAGTCAGCTCATTTTATCGTGCTTATGGAATACATTCTTGCTTGATGCGCTTCTTCACGGGAAGGCACAAGGAAAACTAAAATATGTAGCATGAGACAATATAAATGTTACACGATACTTGCAAGTAGAGACAATCCCCAGCCCCTGAAAAGTTGCCCAACCCCCGGGAATCGGTCCATAAACCTACCACCATCGGCGCCAGGATACTGAGCTTTAGCAAATTCGTTTTCCAGAACCGACGGGTGAAGAGGCAAATCTGCGCGCTCTTCCGTCGCAATGTGCCATAGCGCATCAATGACACCATTGTAAGGTACAGGCCGTACCTGTACTGAAGTTGCGATAGTTCTCTCGAACCCGCGGACCTGCAGCTGCAATCTTCTCCGCACGGTTTCGAACGGGAGCGTGACAAGCAAACCCACGCAACCGCACAGCACTTTCGTGGACATACCACTGGCCACGTGTGGAGCAAGAACAGCGGGGAGCGCGATAGAGGTGACGGACCGCAGGGTATTGTCGAGAAGTGCCGGTATCAGAAGATTGGGATGGAAATAGATACCCGGCCAACCGCCTTCATGTCGAAGTATCTGCAAGAGTTCATCCCACATGCCGGAGGATGGGCGAAGTTTCGGATCAGACGAATGCACGATTAGACGTGTCCGGATCAGCTCTAGGGGTGAGAGCAAGAGCCCCGTCAGGACGTGAGAGGCTACTTGCAAGACTAGAGATGAATGCCCGATAGGTATCCCAGCGACTTCGGCTGAGAAGTCGAGCAAACCGAGAATGATTGGTTGAGCGACAGTTGACAGGATCTCAATGAGACCTGCGACTTGCGATCCTGGGTATGCCTCAGCGACGCAGTTAGATGTAGACTAGATAGCATATGCATACCCTTGAGCAGTGCTAGCCATCCTTCGTGTGCTACAAGCGCCCTCATCATGCCCCATATACCCCCCGCACTCCCTGCACGGATCGCATGGCGACTCACAACGAGTCCGCCGATCCTGGTACCAAGCAGAGTTGGTCTGCTCATATCCTTCGGAACCCATTGCACCTGCAGCAGCGTTGTCGCCACTTCAAAGGGGCTGACTACAATTGCGGAGGCATACTCGATGACTCCCCAGGCTGTGAGTGCTTTCAGTACATCGATCCAGTTAGCTCGTGATTGTTCGGAAGCAACTTGGGAGAGGGCAATGTCCAGTGACGGAGCTGCCCAGCTGTATCCGGAGGAGGTAGAGTTTTCTTCTTCTATCAACATCTCGCCCAGTCCTTTCCAATCCGTCAAAGACGAGGAAAGGTCGCGACGCAATAGTGAGCTAGCTTGGGATGAGAGAGCTTCCATGACAAATCAGGTTCGGTGCTCTTGAGTTCGTGGTTATGTATTGAGTGTCAGGACATCTCAAAGTCTATGCCAGTGGTACCAATGTCCAGGGTGCCGTAGCCAGAGCAAGACGGGCAAGCCGAGAGTACTTAGCCTTGCTGATCATACATACTATCATTGGGGGGGTTCTGTAAAAACTTGACAATATGACCGGCCAAGGGCTACCTTCTTCATCATTCCCTGTTATTTCACTCAGGCATCATAGTATACCTTCCTAAGTACCATCTGCAAAAAGAATGATCTCGATT